>NW_009620304.1:35643-115363 GCF_000690535.1 Cariama cristata
ATCCGTGTATGCCAGCTCTGCGAAGGGTAATTTAGATAATCGCTTGATCCACTGAAATCTGTGGGACCCACCACAAAATGCACTTCTCTTTCTGGCCTAGCAATAAAAATGATCTCTCTTTGAACTCTAGTTTCTTGGAGTAAAATTAGTTTTGCTGATTATTTAGTACATTAATTTGCTGCCTCTGGACACATGAAAAAATAAGCAGGCTATTCATTTTTTGTTGCTGCATCATGGCTCAGGAAAGATAAAAAGGAATGATCAGTAGCTCAGAACAGTGATTTGGAGCAGTCCAGGCTGCCATGTAAAAAAACCCAAGTACTTCCCTGCAGAACTCTAACTGACTGGCTCTTGGCAAGGCAGATTGCAGAACATCATCTTGCATTTACTACTGCAGAACTATATGAAGTAAAGACTAAACACAAAAGGTCCTAGCGGACTTTCCACGAAAATAATGAGAACCTTTCTAGGCCTTTAGGTATGATTGCACGAACTGTTGTCAGTGCCCTTCTGACTTGCACCTAGTCCTTGATGAGACTTTTATCACATTTAAAAAATGTTTCAAAAGTGCACTGTAATGGGATGCTCCCAATGTCTTGAAGGATTAATGTGAATCCCAGCTGTTTGGGGAAAAGTAATGTCTAACACAATGTAAGTAATCTGGCAGGTGAGATACACAACATTTGCATCTATGTCACCACACAGCAAAACCTTATAAAGGTTTCTTTCTAGTCAAAGCATTAATTAAGAACTGTAGTGCAGCATCCTCTTGTGGAAGTAACTTCCAGCCCTAAGTTGTGCTCCTGTTATCAAACACTGGCAGTTTCAATAGCGATAGTGTCTTGATCCTTCAACGAGCTTTACATGTGAGGATTGGTAAAGATGTAACACAGTCTGTCCTCGGGGATCTCATTGCTGTATTGTTGGCTTGTCTCTTTCTATATTGACTCGTGCGTGTGCCCTTGTAAAGCATTGTGTAGGAAAAACCGCAGTTCAGTCTTCCCTTGTAAATCGGATGAAAAGAAGTTAATGTAACTTTTTTAAACCTGCTCAACGTTTATTTGTGATGAGCAGCAGAAAACATTAAGACCAAGTCAGACTGAGTTCATATTAGTGACTTAGTTAATTCCTGTTTTATTTGTTTCAGCAAACTGTACAACAACCTGTTTCAATGGAGGAACGTGTTTCTATCTAGGAAAATGCATTTGTCCTTCGGGCTATGAAGGAGACCAATGTGAAATTAGTGAGTAGCATCTCCATGTGCTTGCTTTCACTTATGTCAGCTGCTTCTAGTGTCAGTGTCTGAACGCTGACGTGCAACCTGCCTCTGCTGGGCTCCCAGCGAGGGTCTCGCACGGCAGGTCAGGACCCTCAGAGAGTCAGATGCCACAGGCTCCCAAATGAGTTTCCTACTGAGAAGTTTGACTCATTGCTAGACCATCTCATCCCCTACCTTGTTTGGTTTTTACTAGTAACTGGGCTTGGTAACAACCCTCAAGCCCTAAGTGTGCAAGCGATACTCTATGGCAGACAGACAGGCTGCTGTGCCAAGCCTACGTGGAGCAGCTATTTTCAAACCTGAGGGCAATTTGCACTTGGGCACAGCAGATTAGGTTTGAGCCCTCACCTCTGAAAGGGCTGCTCTAAGTTGGGAATGAAAGGGTTTGGGGCAAAGGGAGGACTGAACCGTAAGAGCTGAGAGATTTCATGTAACATATTAAGTTGCATTCACATGGCAACTTGAAAATCCGTGTCACAAACATCAAAAGACTTGCTATTTTCAGAAGTTTAGCATCAAAGCAATTCAAAATATTTTACCTCATGGTTGATCTAAGTGTGCTGAGTAAAGCTGGGGGTGGAGATATGGCTAGGCTGGAACAGACCTGGGAGGTCAGCTGTCAAGTATTTGATCTCACTAAAAGAAGAGTTTTCTCACAGCCCTGTTAAATCGGATTAATTCTATAGTTCCCCACACTTGAATAGAGTATGAGCATTTCGGTTTTGAGAATGTACACCCAGGTCATTCTTTCTGGGCTTAAAGCTTCTAACAAGATGCTGTGCAAGGAGCTTCCCCTGCTGTAAGTGATCTCATCGGTGTTGCCCAGCACCTTCGCAGGAGCACGGAGAACAGCATTTGGCCTGGGATACGTAAGAGCTGATTTCTTAGTATGCATCAGTAGAGACAGGCTCTCCTCACAGTTACCAAATTTGGAAACACATGGAAATAAACTCTAACATGCTGTCAGCCAATACAGCACAATAAATGAATTACTGTGCAAAGGAAAAACACAGATGCTGAAAGACCTACGTTTTGCTCAGTATTTACATGTAAATAAACAGTAGATGTATGTAAATGTTTCACCATGTCTGTATGCATGACAAGGCATTTTGCAACTCCTTTTTACCTCATCAAAACTTGAGCCAAACGGAAGTGGCAAAGTTTTATTGTTATTAAATTAATAAAGATTGCCCTTTGATATAAATTCAGATCAGATGTCAGCAAGAAGAACAGTGTGAATTTCCACTGAATTTACCTTTGCTTACACCAAATTTGACACTGGCAGAAAGACTTTTCTGTCTTCAATCCCCAAGTAGTCAACTTTGTTGATACTTCTCAGATGATGAATAAGGTTCAGTTCAAAGTTTGAGAAGCATGTATTTTATATCAGTGGTGGTTTTTTGAGAAGAATTCTTAGAACTGATGCTACAGCCTGTGTAATTAAGGGTAATCCATTTAATTGATCTGTCCAAGGGGCTCAGACTCATTGTTGTCTACTGCTGCTCAGGATAGGTGCAGCTGACTTTGGCTTCTTGCAAAGGCTTACCTGTGCAACTCAAATTAAATTAATTAAAATACAAAATTTTCAGGGTGACAGTATGCTAAGAGCTAAACCGGGATCACTGGGATCAATGAGAGCAAGGAAAGCTGTGCACTTGCCTTGGCTTTTGTAAAGCTGGGATGGCAACTGTTAGACGGTGATTGATGGCTGTTACCACCCCTGGGCACTGCACCAGTGCCAGCACGACAGTAGAAGACTGCAAGAAATGCTAGGCGAGGCTTAGAAACACCAGAAGAGAAACACAACTAAGTCTCGTCTCTTAGATCCAGGGCCAGCTACATTCAGTCATGGGGGTCTTGAAATAACAAGGGGAGAAAAGCTTTCAACAGGCAGAAAGCCATCCTCTGAAAACTGCAAAGTTGTTCTTTTTTTTTTTTTTTTAATATTGTTTATAGATTTTGAGTGCTTGTCTAATAGTTGAATCGCTCTGTAAGACTCCTGGGAAATGTACTGGACCCAGTCTACAATACTAACAAGCATTCACAGTCTTCCAGATTTTTTCTAGCTATAGTTATGCATTGTCTCTAATTAGTGTTTCAGTTCAAGTCCAGAGAGTTTTGTTTTGGATTTCTCCCCCATTTGTCACCAACTGTTTTGTTGCTTTTTCCATTTCTCAGTCAATAAGAGAGAGAGTTATTACTCTTTCCTTCATTCTGTGAAAATATCTTAGTCCAAAGTTAATTGAGCTGTACTGAGCCAAATGCTTGCCTAATGCAGCTCTGTGGAAGTCAGTATCACACCCTTTGACCCGTATTCTCCAAATTTACTCCAAGAACTAGGAAAATTCATGGGTTTCCTCAGCATTGCTCCTTTCGGTCATTAATTACTTGGAATCCAAATGCTTGCAAATTAGAATACCTACATGTTCCCTCTCCAGAGGCTCCTGCAGGGAAATTGTGCTTTTGCAGAAACGCTCCTTAGCACGGTTTGTTCCATCGGCTGGTTATGAAGCTTGTTTCAGGGCTATTAAAATAATTATGCACATTAGGAACAAATGTTTCTTTTATATTGAGGATACACACATGGATGACAGAAGTCTGCCGGGGTTGAGAGCTGAGCAGGCGTTGCCTGGGGTGTTGAGCTCCCAAGGGGACAGCCTGTGATGGTGAGATGGGTGCGTTTCCCGAGGTTTTCAGCACAGCGAGTCAGTGTTGATTCTTAAATTATCATGTGCAGGTCTCAGTTAACATCCTTTTTTTTGAAAAAATAAGGAAAGGAAAGGAAGCAGTTTGCTGCCTCAGGTTCCAGTTTTTGTTTGCTCACGGATTCAGGTAAATATTAGTGCTAAATCTAGGGAGGGCTTTTTTTTTTTTTTTCCCCTCTTTTCTGAAGAATCTAGAGAATGTTGTGGGATAAGAAAAGATGAAAAAAGTTTTTGGACAACAGGGAGAAAAGCTGCACTGGTAGATATAGCTGCCGAGGAGGGAAGGGACTGAGGGTGTAGTTTTTGGTGGCCCGAGGGTGCTCAGGGACATGGCGGTGAGCTTCACTTGGCCTGGGGGTGACCTGGCTCGTGGGCGCTGTCCTCACCCTTCCTACAGACAAATGAAGATTTAATTAGTTCAATAATGCAGATAAATTCTAGCAAGGGATTGACTGACAGTCTGGTGATGGGAGACTTGACGTTAAGTTTGAGGAAGGCCCTGGGTGTGAGTCAGGCCCAGCAGGAGCTTGAGTGTGGATCTCCTCCACCAACGTGGACCTCCTCCATCCCAGGGCCAAACCAACAACACCGTCAGACCCAGGCCTCTTCCTTTGGCAAAGCGTGAATGCGAGTGAAAGTAATTCCCGGACCAAAAGCCTTGAAAAATGTCTGCCAGTTCTAATTACTGTTACCAAAGATGCGCTGTTCTTTGCAAAGAGGGAAGAAGGACATGCTTTTTTAATGCGCCTTTAGTTTCTGAGCTGTGGTGTGGAACGGCCCTCCCTGCACCGTCCGCAGCGTCGTGGGCCTCCACAGCCCGCTCTTGCAAGCTGACAGACCCAGCCGATCTATTTATTGTCTGCAAGTAGCGGCCATGCCTGTCGGTTCCCGAGCATCCTATTGCTCAAAATCTCTCTCGGATGCCAGCAGGTTTTCTTCTGCTCGTGCCCCTGGGGTATGGATCCCACTTTTTGCAAACATGAGTCTGAACAGTGCTGTCTCCCCCACGAAGGGTGAGGAGAGCGGGAGGCCATACCGACCAGTTACACGGGGGACTCTGCGGAGTCCGAGGGGCACAAATCCTGGCAAAAGCTGCATGGAGACACCGGCTTTGGCCATGCCACATTATTGTCGTATTTTCAAAGCAGAAGGATGCATATAAATTGGGAGCACAGACTTGCAGCACTGCCTTCCTAATGGATCCATAGTGCACACTCTTACACCAGCGTCCGACAAGATTTTTGGGTACAAGGCAGGCTTCTCAGACGCTTTGTCTCCGGTAGGTGTAGAGTCCTAAGACCACTGTTTTCGTGTTTTCAATTTCTAGGTAAATGCCATCAGCCCTGTCGAAATGGAGGCAAATGTACTGGTAAGAATAAATGCAAGTGCTCCAAAGGCTACCAGGGAGACCTCTGTTCAAAGCGTAAGTACCAAAGCCGCTCCATCAGTCCTTGTTGTAGGAACACCACCGGGCTGTACAGTATCTTTTTACATAATGTCAGCACTAATTGTTGTCAGAGTATTTCAAGTTAATTTACTTTCTGGACATACAGCGTACACCAGACTTATGGGAATTATGAAACTCGAAACATTTTTTTACAAAAGCCTCCCCGCAGTCTCTTCTGTACTCTGAGTTTCTATAAAACATCAACGTGTCAGCTCAGTAATAACAGTTTCGTAATGGAGAAATTCTTAATAAAATGTCAATACATTGCAACGTTAAAATCCAATGGGAGCACTTTGTGAGAGGGGTGCTGGGGGCTGCCCTCCTTATTCTGCTGGTTCTGGTGGATGCTCAGCTCCGCTGTTCAGTCTGCTTCTTTCTGCCAGAGACCGAGCCAGACCTTGCTGGTGAAGGGGGGGTGAACGGTTTCGGGGCTCTGCACACACTCAGTGCAAAGGCACAGATCTACTGTGAGAGCCCCAGCCCGTGCCAGGACCAGTTCATCGTGAAGAACAGCAGGGAAAGCAAATATGCAACTCTGTCTGTGGATGAGAGGTGAAGAGCTCAGGTGTATGTGTTCGCTTTCTTACAGCTGTCTGCGAACCCGGCTGTGGTCTGTACGGCACCTGTGCGGAGCCCAACAAATGCCAGTGCAAAGAAGGCTGGCACGGGAGACATTGCAATAAAAGTAAGTGAGAAACAAACCCTGAGAGTCCGTATCGGGGATCTTACACATCCGATGCTATACGAAATGACTGCTTCAGGGGCCTTTCCAGTATCATTAATGATACTGCACTCCATTGTTTCTAATCTTTAATCCAAACAATAAAACGAAGATTTTTGATGCTCCATAATTTTAACTACTTAAAAAAAAAAAAAACCAGAATCATTTGAAAGTGTTTTACCAAGATCACCCTTGTATTAGAAATTCCAGAATCTGGTGTCAACCAGATTTCTAGATGACCTTGCATGTCTTCCACCCATAGTATGGAAGGGATCTAAAGTCCTTCAGTACTCCTCAGTAATGTCAGCTAGCTTTAAAATGTTGGATAGGCATTTTTAGAAATAAAACTCTGTCAGGTTTTAAAGCTGATTAAAACTTAGAAAAAATGAAATGTCCTTTAGAAACTTTGGGGAAAACTTGAAGAGGTATGCACGATCTATGCTTACTGACTTCAGAGTTTTCTCCTCCTCTTCCCACCCATGCTCCACAGACTACAAAATATATTGTCCCAAAGCAAAGTTAAAGTCCTCAAAATGAATTTCTGTTGTGCTTATTGGTCCATCTGACACCTATTGAAGCAACTGATCATTTCACTGGATTTAAAATAGCACTATAAAATTATTTGAAATACAATTGGAGATATCCCGTAAGAACTTCAGATTCTGTAAGAGAAGGTCTTCAAGAGACATTCTGTACATCCTCCCATAAGGTATTAATGTTTATCACTGTTAGCTAACGATTCACATTTAGTGTTTTAAGTGTCAATACATAAAAAGTTGAAAAATTTCTCAGCTATAAAACCCACCAATTTCCGTAAGAAATGTGAATCTTATGTTGCAACATCAACTGAATGTTTGTTTTTATTAAATGCTGTTAATGCCTGTGATTTGTAGCACATTAAAATGTATTAGAATAAATATAGTTGTTTAAAAATGAGTATTATCTAACTGAAAAGGATTTTGCTATGAAAATTAGGTTTGGGGAGTCCACTTTTCCTCTGTTAGTTAGTGGACCTGTGTTTCAGTATTCATGCCATTCTCTGAAAGAAAAATGCCATTAATATAAGCTATGGCTACAAAAAAGGTACAGGGAAATGAACCAATATGAACTTCAATTCGTAAGTTCAATATGAACGTTTTCTTCCTGTCATGCTCTTCTTATAAGGAACTCAGATAGCAAGTGAAAAAAAAATACGTCCTATGGGTGACCATCCCCAAAGAAGTAATTATCTGTACAACAAAACCAAAACTCATAACTGCCTTGTTATGAGGAGTCAATAGTCACGCGTTATTGCCAGCTCCAAGATTTTCCAACCTTCATTCCTTGGAGTTTGGGTACAGTCCTGCTGTGTTTAGCACTGCAAAATGCTCTTTGTATTCAGCAAAGAAACTGAGAATAGGCCATGTGGGTAAAATTTTAAGTGCCCAGGTAGGGCTTAAATTGCACATACAAGTGCATGCACTGCAATTAACTCTTTTCAGAAAAAACCAAACGTCTCCTGATTTTGAGAGGTGATTTATAGTTAATTTGAGAGACTTGCTTCATACTCTCTTAAATGAATGGCTCCTCGGTAAAGCTGTTTTCTTAAAAAGAAGTGGTTAAAAAAATTGAACGGGAGAACTCAGTTTTTCAAAGACATTTCCATGAGATTTAAGTAATGAGATGGGTAAATGAAACTATAAATAATTACAGCATAATACTTTGAATTCCATTTTTAGTGTTTGTTTTCATTTTCCACAACAAAACAGCTCTGCTAAGCCTGTTTCAGACTACTTTCCCCCCCTCCCCAGGTGTTTATTGTCGCTGCTGTTCTTTCTCTTTGCATTCAGCCATAAAGCAAAGCCAAGCTCAGGTAGCTGGCGCAGATTCTTCCCCGGGGGGGATGCTTCCACCCCTCTTTAGAGCCCGTCTCCGGCGGATAGGCATGACTGTCACCCACCTGGCGTGGGCTGTGCATGCGTGACCCCAGCCTGGACATGCTGATGGTCCCCTGGGCTCCCCGGCAAGGCGAGAGCATCTTTCCCTCTGGCAGCACCTCGTCCATCCTGGGGGGCACAGAGAGGGGCGAGCGCTTGCGTAAGGCATAGCAAAATCCTTTGTTCAAAAGAGGGAGACTGTTTCCACTTGAAATATTAGCCGTGGATCGTGAGCCCGCTTCTGTGGTTTCTTTTTTCTTGATCTGGATAATTTTCCAGGGTACGGAGCCAGCGGTCTGAGCGCCCTGGGGCCAGCAGGCAGCAAGCACAGGCAGCACACGTCTTCACCGAAAAGGGCCAAGGAGAGGCATGTTCCACCCGAATCCAATTATATCTGGTGAACTCCAACATCTGAAACGGTTCGTGTTACACAAAGTTCATAGCCTTCATTAACCTCTCATGGGTTGAATGTTAAAATGCTGTTCATTACAGTTAAGATTACCGGCTGGAATTTTATTAGCTTCATTATAAACCACTGAGCTGATATTTACTATTCCTTTTAAGTTTTATAAATACTTCTATAGCATGATTATATAGGCTTCTTCTTTCAGTGCTTTGGATGGTGTTTTGTACTATACTTCTGTTATGTTTAAACTTCCTTTTTTGATTATATAGCTGCAAATATTTTCCAAAAATTAAGCAAGTAACAATATTCAAGCAGAAAAACCTCATAGATGCTACCCTGAATCATTTCAATGACTACAGATTCAATTTGCCTAAGACAAAAGAAAGGTGCCTTTTACATTTTTGCTATTGTGTATTTAGACTTTTCCCTCAGAGAAATAAATAAAATAAATAAGCTGCCTAACTTAAAAACTGAATAACTCAATTCAATGTTTTTTTTGGCCTTACAGTTTTGCAAAGTACTGTGTATTAAAAATACACTGCAGTGGTGCCATTTAACCAACGTAATATATTGTAAACAAAGTAGAACTGTAACGTGTGAACTTTCTGCATCAGCTTGAAGCAATATAATATATTGTAAACAAAACAGCTCTTATGTAATAAACTTTTTATACTGACAGTTATGTATAAAATAAAGATGCTGCTTTAGTTTTTCGAGTACTGCTGTGTGTGGCCTGCTGCGGTCTCATCGGCGCTGGGCTGGGACGGTGGCTTTTCTAGAGCACCCTCATAAAACAGGGGCACGGTGGGGTTGGTTTCCCCAACTCCGCTTTTATCCCCACAACTCTTAAAAATATTTCAGAAGAGCAACTTCTTCTTATGCATTTCCAAAGGAGAGGATGGCACCAAAGGCCAGGTGTTTCTCTCCCTGTATTTGCCCTCCTCCACCTTCTCTGTTCCCTCCCCGGCTCTGCCAGCCAGCCATGCCAAGCTGGTGTGCCCTGTTCGTGGTGACTGCGGTACCGGGGATATTCTTCTCAGAGCCTCTGTCCAAGCAGGTACCCGTCCAGCCCCGGCGATGTTTGCTGTTCAAGGGTGATGCTCCCGGGTCACGTTGTGTTCAGACTGTAAATGGTTGGGGGGCTGCCTCATGCGACAGTAGGGGGCCACACGGTTTGTAATGTGCTGTGGCTGGGAAGCAATGAAAATGGTTTCTGTCTGCGCTGAAGAACAGCATCCTCTTCAACAAAGGGTTACTGACCCTTGCTGTACTGCCGTTCTGGGAACCTTATTATCTGGGAGGTAAATAAAAAAGATAAATAAATAACACGTAGTTTGAGGCATCAAATTAATCTTAATGAGTGAGATGTTTTGAGTTGCAAAGGAAAAAGTCTAGTTTATAAACCTGACCTTGCTGGTCTTACTTAGTCAGTGGACCTGCAGGCCAAGTAAAAAAACTTGCTTAGGCCAGAGACAGGGAGAACTCTCTTAAGGATGCATTTTTACGTTGTCCTTCGTGCGGTGGGACTGTAGATACTGCCAAGAGACCAAGCCCCCATCGCCACGCATGGCTGCAGCCCTCCAGGTCTGGTGCAGGGGAAGGAGGAGCAGGGCCAGGCCAGCCCCCTCGTTGCACCCAGGGAAATAACAAGAAACAGCCTGAACAAGGTGGTTTGGCCGCTTGCCTGATATCCTTCTCCGAGACGGCAGTAAAACAGCTCAGGTTTGCTGAAGAAGGAGCTTTCTTAGCATGGATGTGTAACAACCGTGGCTGGTGGGCTTCAAAGCTGGTGGTCCCCCAGCCCACAGGCTGGTGTCTCCCGTGGGACCTCTGGCACCTCCCTGACTGCTGGGGGACTTGGGGGGAGCTTGGGGCACGGGGTCCTCGGGTAGAAAAATACCAACTGCTGGTGTGAGCTGGGCTTTTCCCTTCCCTGGGGCCAGCGAAGGAGGCTGTGGGGTGGGAGAGGAGCTCAGCCTCTGCCCTCAGTGCTCTCCCAAAAACATGCTCTTCAAATCGAAAGAGGATGGAAAACAGGGAGGCTGAGGCACAGGAGAAGACACTTGGGTGATGAAGACCCAGGGGAGGTATTGAGGAAGGAAACATTTTTTGGAGATTTTTCTTTAAAAGAGATGAAAGAAGGAGATTAATATTAGGCTGAGGTGAAATGTGTAGCTGCTCTGTATCTCCAGGGATGCCCCTGGAGCTGGGTATAAACGTGGATGTCACATTGGCTAGCTTTTTGTTCTTTCTGCAGCAAAGATGGGCTTAAGTGGTTGGTCACACGCTACAGTAAAAAGCACAGAAGTTTCTTACTTGAAATTCCTCAGATATTTTGGCTGAACTTTTTCTGCTTCTGTCAGTTTCTTAGAAAGTGCTTCCTTAAAAACAGCAAGTGTATGCTTTTACACGGAGTAATTTATTTTGCTGCTTGTTCCAAAGGCACTAAATGCTGCTGCTTTGTTTTCAGAGTTTCACCACTGATTTTTGGAAAGATCATTAATCATAAGAAGAATATGGTCGGAAAGGTTACGAAAGGAAAAAGCATTCCTCAAAGCGCACACTGTAACACAACCCTTTTTCTTAAATAACATCATCTTTCTGCACGCAAATTTTCCGCCACTTTTTGCCTTTAATGCCAGCGTAAACCCAAAGTTTCCTGTGTAGAGGCAGTCCCCCATGTCAGAGAAGTTTTAAGTCAAAGTCTGTGATATCTGACAATGCTAAAGGAAGACATTAATTCCTCAGGAAAAAGTCCAGTAGAAAGTGGGAAGCAATTTTGCCATTAGTCAATAAACTACAGAATTTATCATGTCCTCTCACTGGACAGGACGTGTGTATGGAAAAAACAAATGTATGTGCCATAGATGAAAATCAGTTAAAGAAAAATATCAAGAAAAGTCAAAATACCAATCTAGTACAATAGGTCAGACAGGAACTGCCTTTTCAACATTTGGAAAGTTTGTAGTTAGCCAGAACGCGATGCCAAACGTTGCAGTTGTGAGCAGCCGTTATGAGATGATCAAAACTACTAGAAGAACATAAAATGTTAAATCATTATAGCTTTATCCCAGAAATCCCAACTTAAGCAACTGACAAAATGATAACTTCACAAAGTGCTTCTAAGAGGGCTCGATAATTTAGATATCTAATATTGACATCCTGCTACATCCAGGTGCGCACAACAGACGCCCTAAGAGCAAACTGCCCTTTTTGTACCGCTGCCGTTAGCAAACCAAAGCACATGCTGTTTTCGGGGGGGACTTTACAGTTTAGGTTAGTATCCTCTTAACTCCAGCTATGCTGCTTGATTGCAAATAGATCACTTTTAAGACTTCTTCACTTGACTCTTTGGGTGCTGGAGAGAATTGAGGCCTTTTCTTGTTTGTGCTACGCATGACTTAGCAGCACAGTTTCATGACCACCTGCAAAGCAAGCTCGGCGGCCGTGCCGCTGGGGTATCGGGGGGCCGGGGCGGCCATGCACACAGAGTGATGCTCTCGGGGTGTCTCTCACCGGGAGGCAGCGCTGACTGCCAGGACCCAACATGCTTTCCCCATGTGATATGAATGCATGGTCCAGTTGTTCTTCTTCCAGCTCCAGCTCCATTTCAAGGAATAGTAAAGAAGAAAATAATAAAGAAAAAAAATTCAAAGCTGTTCCAGATGACTTGCTGCTTGTAAGATTCAAACTCCAAAAGCTTTGCCCAGACCTAGTGCTGTTAGTTCAGACACTGCAGCTTTGTTTCTGCTGGACAGATCAGTTACCTTTACCTCCCTCTCACTTCTTTACATCACCTGCTCTACTGAGTTTGCCCATTATGGAAAAAATTCCTACTTGCAGAGACTAAGGGAAAATCTGGCAGCAGCAGAGCGGGAGCTGCCTGAAATGACCTGAAGTTATGCCAGGATTTCTCCGGTGCCCGCCCTGCCCACGACACGGCACCGGTGGGTGTCAAGCCGTCGCTCAGAGCCACAGCGTCACGGCAGCTCTGGGTCTTGCAGTCATTTCAGCTCCAGTCTAGAGAAACTGCATCAGCCAAAAGTGCTCTCATCCGTAAGAGGGATTAAATCCTACTAAATCCCACAGATCTTGCAGTGTGAATATGACTTCATGTTCGGTGAGATGACGAGGTGCTATGATTAGCCAGGCTGTAGCCAAACCTTAAGATCACAATTAAACCACCGACGCCCTCTCCATCTCTAAAATGTGCCAGCAGGATCTGCTCACAGGATGCTTTAACCAAAAAAGCATCTAGCTAAATTCTCAAGTGAAATGAGTCCCAGTGGTTGTTTATTTTTTCTTGCAGCTCCCTGACGGGGTGGTGCTGAGCTACAGGCCAGTCATTTGTGTGTGGCTCCCAGCACCCAGCTAATTGCAGGCTCCTGGCTGGAGGCAGCTGCCCAGCCCGGCCGTGCAAGTTCACCGATGCTCAACAACGATGCAAAGCTGAACTGGGCACAGAACAAACGGGTTAGGAGAACAGCAAGGTTTGGAAAATGCATGCATGCATGCTGAGCAGATTTATTGCTTACCTTTGTGGCTTTCTAAAGCTCACAACATTCAGATGCTATTAATTTAAATGAACCATCACTGTTTAAAGTTTAAAAACCCCACACTCTATATTTTTGGCTTAGAACAACATATTCTATTACTTATACTAGTTACAGAAATGGCATTTTAATCCCTTTCCACATAGCCCATCAGAGGACAGGAACAGCCTTGTTGCACAAATCTTTCCATGGAAATGTGAATTTTTCAGAGGTTTTAGCACACATACCCTGTCTGGCCAAGCCACAGCTTGTAAGCAGTTCAGATGCTTAAGAGAGACATCCTCCCAAGTCCTTTCTAACACTTTCTTTCCTGGTGTATCCTTGGAGGATCTTATGGCTGGGGAGGGAGGAGAGGCAATTCTGTGCTTTAAGCACATACTTTGCAGAAGGGACCTCCCTCCTCCAACCTGGTCTACAGGGATAAGCTCACATGTCAGGTAGGCTTGGTGACCAGCTGCTTCTGGGCACATGTGCCCCAAAATGACAGAGAAGCTGTGAAACGTGGTGCTGGTTCCAGTATCTGGCCTTGCTGGTGCTACCTGGGGACAGCCCGGGCAGAGGAGGAGGTGAGGCTGCCCACAGCCAGCAGTGCATGGGGCCCCACGGTACCCAAAAAGAGAAACCACAGAGAAACACCTCTTTAAAAGCTTGCTTTTCTTTAGAATCATTTAAATATTTGTCAGGGTGTCTAAATCAAAAGCCTAAATGCACCAGGAGAAGGAAAAAAGTCTGTGCTCAAGAGAAGCCGTGCTTCCAGAATATGTTTCAGTTATTTGAAGTCCAAGTAGATTTTATTGGGTGAACGAGGTGCTGGCTTGAACTCGCAGTGACACTGCTCACGCTGTCTGTTGGCTCAACGTGTCCCACCGTGCCTGAAAAGCCAAACATGAAACCAGTGTGTCATGCAAACCAGTGAGTACACTGTTCTGTGACAAGGGTGGGTTTTCAGATACCTGCCTTCTGGGTCCCTGCTTATGCAGATCCCGCGTCTAACGGACACGACAGGGGAGCAGCACGCTGGCCACGTGTACTGAAGAGCTAACTGGTTGCAAAATCAAACTGCAGGTCAATGTTTCTCGCACCATTGGGTTTTGCAAAGGATATATTTGATTTGAGTCACATCCCTGCCTTTGCCTCCTCCTGCTCTGCCCAGCATGGCATCGTATCAGCCAGAAACAAACCCCGCAGCATCTACAGCACAGTGCAGTGTTTCCTAATACACCCCACGCATTGCATCTGCGGGCTTAAAGATACAGATCCAGAGTCACTGCACCCAGGCACCACCCTTCCCCAGGCTCCTTCTAGCCGTGCCCACTGTACACGTGCAGATCACCCCCCCCACTTTTGGGGTGGCATCTTTGGCTTGCAAGAAGGGTGCTCCTACCCATCGTCCTGCTCATCCTGTGCCCTAGTTTACAACTTTTTACCTGTAAAACCTTGTGCTGAAAGAACATAATTTATGTTGTAAAGTCAAGCACTTAGAGCAGCCAGAGCCAGCTGGTTCTGTAAACCCCACGCAGCTCCCCGCAGCCGGCAGCTATACACCCCGGTGGTGTCCCTGCTGTACGAGGTCCCTGAAGGCTGCCGGCTTCTGCCTGTGCACACCATGACTGTGCAGCTCCTCAGACCTCTCCATCACCTTCTGCATGCAGCCTCCCTGCGCTTCCCCGCATGCTGCCCACACTCCCCTCTCTGGGGTGTTCACCACCACCCTAGGACAAACAGATACAGACTCTTTATCTCTTCCCATATTCCCCATCAGTTTCATGAGAATCATCTCAAGAAACTGGTAAGGGGCTAGAAAAAAAATTAAGGACATTGCTGAGTGCCCAACTGTTCACTATTGCCAATTTATAATCCACAACAGCACACCCAGTTTCTTCCTTCCACTTCATTTTTCTAGTTTCCATTCCATTTCCATTTCATTGCAGCTCTTCCTACCATCAATTCCAATAAAATTGCTCATCACATACGAAGAGCTCGCTGCACTGTTCCCAAGCCAGTCAAGTGTTGATGCACATCCCTTAACCAGTGTGCTCCAGTCGTGCTGCTTCCCACCTGCCCAGCGACCCCAGCGAGCCTCACACGTAGGCAAGGACCAGTGGGACCCCATTAATTCTCCAGTAGGCAGTATTTGGAAAGGCCACCCCGCACTGTTTATACCTTGTGCATCACCTTTCTGTGTTATTTAGCACTATGCCTAGCTTGCAGGAGCCTTGCCCAAACAGAGGTCACCATCACCCTGGGCTGACATTTTCCCCAGTCCTCATACTACTGAATACCTGACTGTGTTGGGCAAACTTGGCTACTATGTGAATTCCTTGTGTGCTGGACTCTGACTGGCTTCAAGTTAGGCTAATCCAGCTGAAAGTTAGAGTGCTCAGTTAAAGTCCTGGCTGTTTTCGGCATGCACAATTCCACCCTTCAGCAAGAGGGTGGCCGCCGTGGGTACCACCTCTCCCCTGGTCTATCTGGAGAGTGACTGCCACACTTACACCTCTCCCAGATGGTGCCACTATTAAAAAAGTTAAGTGAATGCTCAGCACAATTCAAGTCAATTTTTTAAACCACTTTGTTACCTAAAGGAGTAAAGATTTCTCCCCTTTTACTGTTACAGCCACAACAAGGAAGGTATTTTCTGAACCAGAAACTTGGTATTGACCGGACAGCTTCACTTTATTTATTATGTACAAGACAGTGATTCAGTAGCAATAGTTCCACCTCCAAGTTTTATTCTTAAAAGGAATCAACTGTGTTTGAAATGCACCTGAAATGCTGACTTAGTTTGACACTTTCTCCCACCCAAAAAATTACCAGAGCTCCCGAGTGTTTCAGATGTCACAAGTTACACCGATCCACTTAACGATGAGGTGTGAGGTTTTCCAGGGAGAGGTGGGTTTGGGTTTTTTTTGATCTTGAGATCAGCGGGAGCAGGAACTTCCCCAAGCCGAGAGGAGCCTTGCCAGTTGGTGTTGGGGTAAGGGCAGCAACCCCAGGTGTGGTGGGTGCCCTGACCCTCGGGAAGCAAATGCGTCTTTATTGCCACCAAGGAGCTGAAACTGGGATCACCACAAGCCCTGTGGATTTCCGCAGCTGTCCTGGACAACTTTATGACATATGATTTAGTAATACAGAACCGTAGAATCACAGAAAGGTTTGGTTGGAAGGGACCTTAAAGCCCATCTGGTTCCAGCCTCCCTGCCCTGGGCAGGGACACCTCCCACCAGACCAGGTTGCTCACAGCCCCATCCAACCTGGCCTTGAACACTTCCAGGGATGGGGCAGCCACAGCTTCTCTGGGCAACCTCTGCCACTGCCTCACCACCCTCATCATAACAAATTTCTTCCTTATAGCCAATCTAAACCTACCCTCTTCCAGTTTAAAACCATTGCCCCTTGTCTTGTCACTACAGGCCCTGGTAAAAAGCTTCTCTCCATCTTTCTTATAAGCCCCCTTTATATACTGAAAAGCCTCCATCAGGTCTCCTTGGAGCCTTCTCTTCTCCAGGCCGAACAACCCCAGTTCTCCCAGCCTTTCATCAAATATTTGATTCAGGTTTTTCCTCTCTACTGCTACTCCCTTTCTCTGGTTTGAGTTAAAACTCAGTAACTTCAAATAAACAAACAAAGAAACCAAAAGGCAAATAGACCCCAAGTAACTGAAAATCCACAAGAACTGCATTTGTTCAGAATTCCCCACTTCTGGTCTATTTGGAGGAGTCATCCAATACTGCAGTAACGCCGTGTTTAGCTCTGCACTTGTCCCTGGCCGTACAATATACTACAACCTTTTCGTACACCTCGAGGACCACCCACAAGCAAGAGGAGCAGCTGGCACGTGGCCAGCAGAATGCCTTGGATGTGACGTTTCCTTGGGGATCCAGAGGACAATAAGAAAATAGTTTGTTGGTTAGTATTTTGACCGAAATAGGCTTTGATCACTCAGACGAGCTTGTTCTGCTTGAGAGTAGTCTTCTCTAAAGGAAATGAGTAACACAAACACCTAAGTAAAACAGGTGAGCCGTTAAGTACAGAAAGTACCTGAAAAGAGCCATGAGGGTAGTTGAATACTTAGACTCCTGCTCGCTCTTTAAGTGGATTTGACATACCCTCATGCAACAGCTCTGACTACACTGCAGTACTCTGATATCCATCGCAAAGGTTGTTCTGGAAGAGTTTAAGATAAAAGAAAAAGATCTGCTGAACACAACATCTTGATGGAAAGAGGAATGCAAACTCCCACATTTCTTTTTAACCCTGCTTCCTCTCCTAGCAAAACCCATTCCTTTTGTGTGTGTCCCCTGCAGCATCCTAGAAAACAGAGGGAATAATGACAAGGAAAAAAGTGGCTAATTGGGAGGTATGCTTTGTCCGTCGTACCCAGCACAAGAAGTAAGATCCCTAAAAGACACGCCGATCAATATCCCTTTGAAATGAAGCAGGAGGAGAATATTTTAAAAACCTTGCAAGCGATTTACAGTAATTGTAACCTCATCATGCCACCTCCCTATCCCTTGTGTAACGCTCTACTCAGGCTTCCTCCTCTTACAAACAGACTGTGATACAACACCGTTATTTCATATTTCTGGAGTTGTTATTAGAGGCAAATAATTTTGCTGTGAAACTGGAGTGCAGCTATAAAGCTGCTGCCTCCCTGCTTTGGATCTGAAAGCACAACTACATGGCACAAACCTCAACTTGTTTTTTTGGGGGGATGTATTTGGAGCCTTGAAGTAACTTCTGTTGAATGCGTAAAGGTTTTTTTGACTTAGACCAGTCTGGGTCAGCTCTATTAGCCAAGCCCTGGAGATTATCTGAGACTCAAGGGCTTCTTCAGTTGTTTGATCCTGCCTGCTTTTCCCAGTTTAGCAGAGCTCTCCCAGCTGAGTTACCCATCAAAGTACAGAGGGGAGAAGAAATGAGGAGCTGAAAGTCGCTCTCTTCCCTTTCAGACAGTACTGAATCATCGCTTACATGAAAGAGCAAGAGAAGACCTCGCAGTGATGTTGATATAATGTTCTATGACAGACAGAATTAAAGATCTTAACCAGATGTTGTTATTAAAGAGGTGTAGGACTAGTTCCAGAGAAAAAAAGAGTCTGCTTCCAGTATCCGTATTTCAAAAGAGATCTTGGAAAATTTACGAGAATTGAGAAGAAAGCAGCAAGAGCTATTAAGAATCATGGAAAAGTGTATCGCAGAGTGAGAGGCTTTGAACACGATTCAGGAGGACTGGCTGAGCTGCCCGAATCGCCGCTAGAAGAGACGTCTTTCCGTCACCCCATGCACCATCCTCACCAGAAGAAAAGCGGTTTTCTGCTGGATAAGTGAGGTCAACCAGCTCTCCAGCAGATTAGCAGAAGGGGGGAGATCTTTAAAAGGTATCCCAGCCACAGACTTCAGCTACTTGCAGAACCAACTGCCTTTTACAAAAATGCCCACTGGGGCTGAAAAATTGAATCTAAAGAAATTTCAGACTGGATCCAGGGTATACCTTAGTAACAATGCATTAAGTAACTGCTAGGTTTTACCTGGGAGAGCGGCAGATTTTTCATCACCTGAGTCTTAAAAGCAAGACCTTCTAAAAGATACACTAATTAGCTAAAAGCGAAGTTACAGGCTTCTTGTAGAAATGGGAAGACAAGGTTCTGGTTCCTTCCACACTATGATCACCTAGTCTAAACTTCAGTCTAATAGCTTCTTCTGGCCTTAAACATACAAAATGGTGAGTAACCCCAGAACTAAGACTAAATCTTAATGCAGATATTGCATTCTCTACAGTTTCACTCCAGAGGTGGGTGAAGCTTATCAGTGACTGAAGGCACAGCTAAGTGCTGTTCATACAGTGATACTTGGTCCGTAAGAGGAGGTTACGACTTTAGCTAGTGACTTAAGGCCATGTCAAACCCCAAAATGTATAATTTCAGAAGAGCTGTGGCTTTTTTATTTCCATCCTTGTTCCTGAAGTGCATTTTTCACTGTCCCATGGCAACTCTTTCTCCTGACCCTGTTGTTATGTGAAAAATGGGATTTTTAAAAGCTATTGTGAAGGAGTTTTGAGGAAAAACTTTAAGAATTCACACCATTTAAAGATCAGGAACAGAGAAAAGTTCATAAGGAGGACAAAGAATAGCAGCTTGCCTGTGATTCAAGCCTTTGTAGAAGCAGCTACTCTCAAAAGCTCCAGTGTGGAATGAATCTCAGTATATTTCAAATAAAGTGTTTTTACAGATACGGTCACAGCTGTATGGCCTTCATTTTTTCTGGGTACCAAGCATGGGTCACAGTGGGTTATGTGATTACTCCTGCGTATCTTGGCACATTGGGTTTTCCAGCCCTGGCCAAACTCCACCCTGGACAAGTGTTGCCTTCATTTGCTGGCAGATCATTCAAGGGATCTTTTTGTGCTAGTGACAGCTGAAAGGCATTAAATTGTACAGTAAATCATTTAACGGGAGCCTAGAATGTGTGAACATTGAACCACAAGCTCTGACAGAAGAAAATCAGAATTTATTTTGTGTTTTGAACAGTTTTAACATTAATGACCCAGCTTAACCACATATAACAAGCATAATCTGTTCAGTTTTCAGCAAGGTCTTCAACTGGATATTGTATACCTCTGTGATGGTTTCCTCTAAGTATTTGAGGTTTCTGACTTGGGAATTTTGTTGTTAAAATGAATTTTATTCTCTTGAAAGGTGACAGAATGCTAGCTGGGGAAGACAAAGTCTGTCCACACCACAGTTCAGCAGAGGCAGTAGCAAACCTTGGACACTTCCCCCGATTCCACCGTGCAGGAATCAAGGATGAAGACAGACAATCTGGGATGAACTGCAAAAAACTAATGACACACTTCAAAATCATCTTTGAATTCTCCACGTCTTGGGGAAGGTCTGCTTTTTTTCTTCTGGCTTTCAAAAAGTGCTTCCTTTTGACAGTTTTATTTAGATAAAAATACATTCTTATGGGGAAAGACAGTAGGTTTTGACAAATTAGCATTTTCTACAACAACATTTTAATCAAAAACTCCTAAATCACTCTATTCAGGAAGTATCTTCATCCAGCATCCAGTCAGTTTGGCTTAGTATAAACTCAAAAATGTAAGCCATATTCTGAAGTCAAAGGGGACCAAGCCAAAGGCTGAAGGAAAGCAAGCTCTGGGCAGCCAGAAGACAACTGGTAAAGGGAGACCTGCTGGGGCCATCCCGGGAGCTGTGAGCAGATCCGCTGCTGGCAGGAGGGACAACAGGCATTTACTGATTTACCTTGGCACTGAAACGCCAATTAGTTATTATAGCCACTGTCAGCTTTGCACCCAAATTCAGCCCAGCTTTTCATTTGCACCACCATCAGAGAGAAAGCCTTGGTTTGTGGGGACATTGGTGTGCTGTAGCCAGCCTAGGGCTTGGAAAGAGGTGGTAGCATTGATACTGGAGCATCGCCACCGAGCTGGACTCCCCAGGACCTCCTGCCGCAGGAGGAGATACCACACTCACAAATGGCCAGCGCTGTGCGGAGGTATCACTTTCCATCCAGGAAAGATGCTCAAGGCCACCAGGCTGTCTATCATCTCCTCCGCTGGCCTTGCCCTCTCCAGCCGTCCGTTCATTTCTTCGCTGCAGCTTCCGAGTAGACAGAGCCTGTTCATAGTCACCAGGGTACCAAACTGCTGGGCTTAGCGACATTAGGAACCAACTCCCAAACTACAATAAACCCCACAGAAACCATATGCCCCAAGGCACTGCCTGAGGAGAGAGTCTCATGGGCACAACAGTGCCAACGTGACCCTGCTTCAGGGGTCCCCAGTCTCTGCCATCACCTTCACCTTCTCCACCTTCTTCTTGCAGTTGTACAGCACAATAGACAGAGGCCTTGGTTCCACATTACCACTCATTTCACCAGAGCCAGGGCACACATACCACTGTCATTCCTTCTAGCAGCTACCTCTGACGGACAGACCGTCGGTCCCACCGCGTTCCCAACGCCCACTGGGTGACAGCCACGGCAGCACTGCCCGCAGCACCCTCCCACCACCCTGCTCCATCAGTCCCAGCCCCTAGGAAAGACCCTCCAAGTGCTGCCACATCGCAGAGCAGAAGGACTCGGTGTGTGTCTAGGCAAGACTTTGGTCCTGCGAGGCATTGCCAGGTTGCCCTGCTGCTGTTCGGGGCTTCTGCGATGGTGGAGTTTCAGCCTTTTCAACTTCCAGCAGTTTGGATGCCTCCTGTGTTTGAAGCTGCTGGAACCACATCAAACAGCCACGAGCAAAGAACGCCGTCGAAGGATTTATTCAGCCTGGATATGAGTGTTGCTGATGGGAGAGAAGGGAACAACAAAGATTTCTCAGCCACTGTTGTGATCTACCCATTTTAAAATATTTTTTAAAAAAGAAGAAAGGATCCTTTTACTATCAAAACCATTTGGCCAAGCATTTTACTGCAGACTCTGAGCAAGTTCCAAATTGCCTGGCTTATATAAATACCTCTACCACCAGTTGGCCTTTGCAGAAGGAAAATGTTTATAATTGAGTAGTAAACCTTGCTAAGTGACAATCATGAGATACAATACATTTTTAAAGAGCCAAGTGTCAGACATTTGAATTGAAAACCTACAACTGGAAATATAAATTCCAAAGCAATAAGTAGTTTAAAACATTACTGTAATTAAATTACTTTCACATTGGTACAATAAAGCATCTGTGTGCAAAAGGTAATAAATTGTAATTTTTTCTATTTAGGGAAGCTGATTTTTAATAACAATTATTTCTCTTGGTTCCATTTTTTGTCTCCATATTTTATTCCAGACTCGTAGAAGAACAGCTCAAGGTATATTCATCTTTATGTTATGTTTACTGCATTCAAGAGAGAGCAAAAGTTCAGTCCACAAGCACGTTTGCACTAACTAACTATACCCATTTTAAAAAACAGTGTGTGCATTAAACCAGTGCAACTTCCCCTTCCCTCTTCCTATCTAATCCCAGTTACATCTCTTTAAACTGGGCATTTCCACTGCTTTCTCAAGCTGGTCTTTTACAAGAACAAGAGTCACCCAGGGTGATGCGGACCCCTCTGTAGGGCTTTTCACAGTCATCGGTACTGCCCCTGCTTTAGCAGTGTGTCGCATTACCAGGTTTAAGCAACGCCCAGTTTTTTCCCTTTCTTGCTTTTATTCTTCCTTCTTTCCTGCCATTACAATGGGTGCACCCAAAGGGAAGGTACAGAGAAGATGGAGCCAGACTCTTCCAGGAGGTGCACAGCAACGCAGAAAGAAGCAGCAGACATCAGCCACAACAAAGGATATTCCAATTCAGTAAAAGAGGTAAAAAAGGATTTACCCTGGGGATGGTCAGAGACTGGACCAGATGTTCAGGGAAGGTATGGGTTCTCCATCCTTGGGGGAGTTCATGCTTGCCCAGACACAGCCCTGTGCAGCCTGACGCAGCTCCCAGCTGGGCCGGCTCTGAGCAGGGGTCTGGACCAGGTGATCTTCTGAGGTGCCTCCCAACCTGCATTGAGGTTCTGTAATGGCCCTTAATGAAGGGACACAGACAGGTATGTCTGTCATAACATCACAGACAGGCATGCACTGTACCTACTGTCTATGTGCTAGTTCCACACATCACGTGGAGATAGGTTTGAGACAACAGATAAAACCATCCGTGTCAGACCTGTTTTGTTTTTTAAAGATACACAATAGTTCAGGTCAATTCTTGGGATGCACAAGCATGACCTATAGTGCTCAAACCCAAACTTTTTTCCATATCCCTGCCTAAAGATGTCTAGAATTTGAAGTAATTCAGCCCCTCGGATATGCGTGTCCAAAAGTCATCCTTTACTGGATGCCTTTGCCTTTATAAACAGCATCGTAAGTTTAAGGCAGAATTTGACCACGGTTTGCCATGCTCTGCAACAGTCATCATCTCACCTGTCGTTAATGACCTGCCGCACACACGGCTGTACTTTGCAAAGGCCGGAGTCCTTGGGACTGTTGCCATCTTCCCACTGGACACTGAGTCAGAGCAGGAAAAGGATGCAAAAGAAGTAGAGCAAAAAAAAGTTGCCTACCAAAACCTGCAACACTTAAATTTTGTTTAAAAAAGGGACAGGTGAAATCAAGGGTTACTGGCTTGGCAGTTTTTTTCCCCTGAGCACCGAAAGAAATGTCCAAGCAGGACTGTCCTTGGAGGGGGAAATGCAGCAACAAATGAATGAGAAGACAGACAGGAACCTGAAAGACCCCCCCAAACCCCCCTGTCTTACCCTCTGACTGGTGGCCACTTACCTCTCGTCTGCCCACACAGCCCACAAAGCAAATACGCTCTCCTTGCAGTGCTTTCTTTCTGCCTGGTGTAAGCCACAGTACTGAAATACCTACGTTTCAGTTAGTATTTCATGCTAGTTTGGAAATACGTCGGGGGGGTTTGTGTGCATAATAGAAATACCTCCCCCTGCAATTAGTTTCTGCTGCTGGGAGAGGAACAGGCTGCATCAACATTGCTCTTCCGCTAAAGTGCCCCTGTAGTTTCAGTTCATCCTACAAATGTGGCTTTGTCTCCTAAAATTACATTACTAATTACAGCTAATACACCCAAGCCCAGATGAATGCAACTTTGATCTGAGTAGCACCCCTACGCAATCCCTCTGGCATGCAAATGGCAATTACACAACAGGGCTCAAATACGGCTTGAAAGCAAAGATGTAAGGCCAATTTATTTAGTGCCCCTAGACTAAACAAGGTGCTTATTCCACCGCCAGATTATGATTGACCAAGATTTACTCGCAAAACATTTCCCACTGAGAATGTGCGACAAACTGCAATTATTACTAGTCCGGTTGGTTTAAAAGAAAAGGGAAAAAAGTCCACCTTTAGCTGCAATTTTGGCTGGGCTGCCTGATAGAAATCGACTGCCAACTCCAGCAGTAGAGCAGGCTGGAGGGAGTAGGTGTGGGGGTACGAAAACCAGAGCAAGACAGGTTTGGAGGATGGCAAGGAACAACAGGAAGGGAAGAAAGAGAGAGAGGAGGGGAAAAGAGAGATAACGTAGTTGAAAGGGACGAGGGAAAAAAGAGAAAATAAGAAAGGTTAAAGGAATATAAGCATACAGAAAGCAAGCACAGAAAAGAGAAAAACAGATGTGAGAAAATGAAGGAAATTGAAAAAGAACACAGAGTAGACAGGTCAGAAAATAAAATAGAAGGACTAGCCAAAGATAGTTCCCTTGAACCCTTGCCACAGACTGGCTCGTAGGGCAAGACCTGGACCATGGACCATGTGCTTTCAGCCAGTTTAGGCTTCTGCTGCTGCCACCAAGCCCGTGAAATCCCCATTTCTCACACGAAGCAGCCACAGGCAGAAGTTCGAGAGCGGAGATCTTCCCAGCACCGCGGGGACAGAAAGCACTTGCCACGTGGCACCTAGTCCTAGGGGCTTTGTGTGCCAGCTCTGCCACAAAAACCTGACCGAAAAAAGACTTTCTTTAGGAAAAACGAAATGCAGGTCAGTAATTCAGCAGTACCCTTTGACAGCACTAGAGAGCTGCAAAACAGGCATGCACATTTGATTAACAGGTTTGTAGCAGTTACAGTCTGGGGGGAAAAACATCGAAGGAACAGAACTCTTTCACTGCACAAAACCAGAGATAAGCTTTTCTGCACACTTCAGAGTTACAAGAGAGGGTCCCAAGCCAAACCAAAAGGTTCCTTTTTATTGTTACCAAGGAAAGTAAATCATCCCAGACCTTTGGTTGATACATCTTAATAGAGCTTATCTTTGAAAACACACCAAAAAATGGAATTAGAAGATACAAATATGGTCTTGCATCTTTGTCAGGAAAAAAACCTAAAAGCCAACAAAATAAACAAAGAGTAGTTATGTCAGAAAGACTGAAGTGAACAAAATAGACAGATAAATTCTCTTTGCCTTAACATGGAAAGTGATGCAAAGGCAGCACCTTACTTTTTAATTCTGACTTACTCTTTCTTTTAATTCAAATCTCATTTCCGTGATTTAACATCCACATTTAAACACACCAAGATAAAGTCTGTGGCTCTCCAAAAAATACAGCCTTAACCCATGCAAATAAACCAGTTATTCAAACATTAATTCAAAGGCACATAAAATTCTTATTTGCAGTAAGAAAAATAATGCATGTAGCACAAAAATCTTGATGAAATTCAAGCTGAGCAGAAGCCATTTCAGTAGCAACTAAATGACATTTTTTTAAGCAGGAGTTAGGGACTAAACTTTGCAGGAGTATAAATATCCCTCTAATGACTCATCCCAAGCTTACCTACTGCAATCCTGCATAAATATTCAAGGTAATTACCACATAATCACTAAGTCATGTTGGCATGTGGGCCTAATTTGTTTTAAGAGAGATGAAATGTGAATTGTCTCCTCAAGCAAGAGATGAGGGCAGGAAACCCTGGGGGAAAAAAAGGTTCTGTTTGCTTGCATTATTGTTTTCAAGTTAAATCAGTCACATCAAGCTCACAGAGCAGGTCTGACTGTACAATAACCTGTCGTCTCTCAGGTCTTTGGAGCAATAAGTAGGGTTTCTATTTCAATCCTCACTTAGAACATCCTTTTCTTATAATTGTTTTAAAAAAAAAACCACCACAAACAAACCAAAACAACAAACAGGAAATAATTGGAATACCTTAATAACAGAATTCCTGAAGTCAAAGGTTTCCTTCCATAAACTTCGGTAGAATTTACAAGATTGAAGAAACCAGATACCTTTAAGCTATCATCTCATAAGGCACCCTTTACAACCATGGGTCCAGGCTCAGCAGGGCTGTGCTTGTAATAACTAGTTTCAAGGCATCCATCGCAGACAGAAGGTAAGTGCGTACATCAAACTTTGCCAGATGGGTCTCACCTACATCATTTAAACCTCCTCCTCCTTCCCTTACTGTTCTTAAAAAACCTTGCTAAAAAAAAGCAGCATAGACTTTTATCTCACTTTTCCCCCTGAATGAAGGAAGAGCCACCATAGGAGTTAATGCACTGAACTGAGCCCATTATAGCAAAATCAAGCAATGCTGTGCTGCATGTGTGACTTTGCCACGCACTGAAATTTTAATAAGAACAGGATGACTGTGGTGATGGCACTGATCTGAAGAGCACTGAGTTCTGCTGTCTGCTCTCACGCAAACTTGGATAGTGAGCTTGGGCAAGAAACTTAGTAAATCTCCATCTGTAAAATGAGGGTCATAATTGACTTAGGTTTGTCTATTCAGGCCTTGAACAAGCAAATCCTCAAAGCCTGTGACATCCTGGGTGTGGGCATGAAGACAGTAGGTAGCTGGAAGGTCAGAGTTTGGCTGAAAACTGTTGGGAAGCATCTCTCTTCTGAAGTAAGGCACCCAGGACAACAGGACTACAACGTCAATAGCAAACACTGCACTCTGTGGTCTTCTCCTGAGCCAAAAGCAAATGTCCCTGCAAAATATGCAATTAACAAGATGCTAAAATTGTTCTGCGGCTATGAAAGTGCTCAGGAACATTCATTTTTAGCTCTCAAATTATTTGGGTAGACTTTTCAAGGAACTGCATAAACACAGTCATTGTCAGCTTCAGATTGGTGTACCACCTTTTTCCTACAGCTGTAAATCTCCTGAAACATTTAGATTCCCTCCGACTAGCACTGGCAAAGCAGTCAAGCTATTCTCATCCCATACAGCTGTGCAGAGCTCCCAGATCCAGCCAAAGCCCAGAAAGTCTGAAAGGGGCAGGGCAGGGGTGGTGGGGGCCAGGGCTGTGGAAGGGGGGCTGGGGGCTGCTCGTGCCCTACGAACAGCCGTGGGACCAGAGATGACGGGATGAGACACTTCAGCTGCTGAGAAAGGAGTTAACGGAGCACCTAAATTTGGAGTTAAAGGCTAGACGTGTAACAGATTTAGGACAAGATCTGTGAAGTGAATATAGCACTCGGCACCCAAGAGTCAAGTACCTTCCCAACCGAGTAAGATCCATGGAGCTTTATGTATTCCCTCCTGAGCCTAAAACCGAGTATCTCAGGACATCAGAAAGATGAGGGGAGATGCTTTACTGATCCCCAGGTAAATCATAAATGCTTGAAAAAGCACTTGGATTGTTTTTAGGGATTTCACACGTACACATCCAGTTCGGAGGCTTGCAGCCACGCCAGCCGCGAGGCTCAGCAGGCTGCACCAGGCGTTCATGCCTTCCGTGGGGCAGCTGGTCTCCAGCTCTGTGGCTAACACAGACACCTGTGGATGCCTTTCCAGGACCTTTTCTAAGGACTCCTATCTAATGCATGTTTCACATAAAATACAGGACCAGGGTTAGGAAAGGTAAGCAAGCCCTGGGACTGTCTCCTCCCAGGGAAGACCCACATGACCATACACACACTTTACCTGCATCATTGCTTCTTGAATTGCTTGTTGTATCATGACATGGCTTCACAGATCTCTCATCTCTCAGATGAGCACTCTAACCGCCACGTTTGATAACAAAGAGGAAAGACAGCAGCAAGTGTTTTTTGGAAACCATAGGTTTAACCAGCTCTGTACCTCAACTGAAAAAAAATGGCTTTTTACCCTAAATGAGTGAAACTACTTCTCAAAACCCTAAGTGATGAGGAGGTTTATGTTTGCTGCATTTAGCTTCCTGGCCAGCATGCCACCTACTGTAACTCTTCTTCTCAGGGTCTTGGACATCTTCTTAGATGTTTAGATCAAAGCTTAGCTTTGCTCATGGATGTAGTCATACACCCAGAACCGCCTGGTGCCAGCCTGGAAGTCCTAGCAGGTTCTCAGGGAATGATCCAATGCAAAGTCGTGCTGAGGCACACATAAATTCCTTTTAAAACCCAGCTATTGTTCCAGCACATAATTCATCTTTTGCCACCCCTTTTTGTGTCTATCCAGGGACTCCTGAGAATAATACTTCTAGACAAGAAAGAGCAGAAGCTACAAATTTTCTGCCGGTCCCTGGGAATTTTGCCTGCAATTTAGTTCTTCCTCTAGGGTGAGAAGCCCCTTTCTGCTCATATGTGCATATGATAAACACATGGATGGCTGGGGAAAAGGGCTTAGCTTTCCTTCCTCTTAAATCACTTTTTCAGTGATCTTTTCACAGAACATAAAGAAGTTTATTTTTATCTCCCCTTTAAAACTCAAATCCAGTGGGACATCATGCAAGATGCAGCTTTGCTAAAAAAAAAATGATGGAAAGAGTTGCTCTGTGGAGAAGAAAGCTTTGCACATAGTGTTTTTCTTCCATCTTTCCCCCACTCCTTCCAATCTATACCAATTATTCAATCCTGGAAAATACCAAGACTTTTACTTGGTGGTTCTCACTTCTCGCTTGAGCCGGGTCCTGTCAGCTCTTTCCTGACGATTGCCTTGCAAAGGACCACCTGGCCCAGCTGTTGCCCATTGACAACTAATAACCAACCAAAAGAGTTACAGCAGCTTGATGAGGATCCTTCCTGACTGCTATGCTCTACAACAGACTCAGCTACAAATGCTAGGACTGCGTTTCCACCCCCGGGGCAGTTGATTCCAGGTGTACTGGATACCCCTCCACATGAATACAAACTGTGGCCCCTACTCTGCTGCCAGAAGGATTGAGAAAAATGCATTGGTGATATCAATTGTTGCATGCCGTTTTGGTGGCCTTTGACTCCAGTTCATGTGGGAGTTCTGGGATATCTGGTAGAGCAGCACTCAGCAGCGGTGTGACTTTGTTCAGGTCCTGATAGTCCACTGTTAGCCTCCACTCGGCTAGATTTTTGCACTGGCTGTATGGGACTGTTAAAGGGTGAATGAGTCTTACTCATCACTCCTTGACTCTCCAGTCACCAGATCAACTTATGGATGGGAACCAGGGAGTCTCAGTTGGTGTGATATTGTCACCAGTGCACTGTCATGGTAGCAATTGGCACCTGCTGTTTTTTAACCAGCAGCAACCCCACCACAGATGGATTCTCTGAAAGACCAGTCAAGCTAGACAGCTGTTTAGTCTTCTCCGTACTCAAGGCAGCTACACCAAAAGCCCACCGGTACCCTTTTGGGTCTTTGAAGTACCCTCTCCTGAGGTAGTCTGTGCCAAGGATACATGGAACCTCTGGACCAGTTGCAATAGGATGCTTTTGCCACTCATTCCCACTTAGGCTTACCTCTGCCTCCAACGCAGACAGTTCTTGGGATCCTCCTGTCACTCCAGAAATATAAATGGATTCTGCCCCTTTGTAATCTGTTGGTATTAGAGTGCACTGGGCACTGGTGTCCACTAGAGCTCTGTACTTCTGTGGGGCTGATGTGCCAGTCCATCGAATCCGCACAGTCCGGTAAACCTGGTTGTCCCTTTCCTCCATCTGGCCGAAGGCAGGGCCCCTCTATTCCTGGTCAGAGTCTTCATTCCTTGATTTTTGTAACTGCAAAACAGAAGTCCCTTCATCAGGGTCAAAAGTATGATCAGCCCTTCTACTCTGCCCAGCAGACACTTCCAACCATAATGATTCTATGATAAGAAAAGGAAAGGAAAGGAAAGGAAAGGGAATCTTATTACGTGCAGCAGTGACTTGCTGATAGCACGCAGCAGAGAGAAGACATGCTCCTTGCCTAGGGCTAGAATGAGGTCAAAATATCTAATAGTGGCAGCAGCGCTTCTTTTATAAGTAATGATCAAGTGTGACAGCTCTACCTTTTCGTCAACAGTTGTGAGGGTTTTTTTTTTTCCACCTTTGCAAACCTAACATTACTTTTTACAGCCGTAGCTGCTGACTTGGCAGAGTAGCTAAGCATTAGCGTCTGGCGTGGATGGGCTGGGAACAAGAAGATGCCCCCATTTGGTCTGTTTATTTTGAGGCTTCCTCATTATTGTTTTTGTGGGTTCAAGCACTGTAGGCCTGTCAGGAGATAAAGAGGCCTTTCCTGGCTGCTGAAGCTGGTCTCTAACATCTGTCCTGTCCAGAGGGAAGGAAAGCTATACTAAAGGAAGAAAAAAAAGCCACCACAATCGTTAGCTATTTGCTAGTATGTTTAGGCAATGAGATCAGAGTGGTCAAACCAAAGAAAAGTTTGCTCGGTTCTGATTAAGAGAACCAAAAATCTTCTGGCACATAGGTTTTCATCTTACGGTAAATCAAACAAGTCTCTCATGAACAAAGCCCTTTTCATATTTCACAAACTATAAAACACTCCAGTGGGTGTTTACTTGTAAATGACAAAGGGAATGACATGCAGATTTCGCAGCACATTGGAAAACACTGGTCAGAAGTTAATTTATATTTAAAAGCAGTTATTGTAAACTCGATTGTACAACATGCTGATCTTTAACAGCAAACATCTGCTTATTCCTCACAGACATTTATTCTCCCACTTTTCTTCTAACAAAATGTTTTGAGTACTGGGTAACGAAAGCATCTCCATGCCCTGTTCAATCTGCATGCACATAAAGTCAATGTGTAAGCATTTTCCAGGGACATCGCATGAAAATTCATGTGGTTTTACTACCAAAAACCTACCCTAAAGCTGAGAGATACGTCTGCCACACAGCAGGTAAACAGAGCTTCATTTTTATGCCTGTGCTTCGAAAGGCTACTCTTTAAACCATTCCAAGTTGACTGTAACCTTTGGAATGAATATCATCTACAATGGAAAAATGATGAGAAACATTTGCTTCCAGACCTGACTCTCTAAGGCTGAAAATTGACAGGACGCATTGATTGCAGGCAAAAGTGACCAGCCAGGACATGCACAGGAAGGACTTTGTCACTGGGTTGCATACCTGAAGACCAAAGGTTTAAATGTCCTTATTAGCAAATGCTCTTGGCACCTTTTATGACGGTGATGGTAGGTTCAAAACTCTAATTAATCTGACAAGCCCCACTGAAACCTGGAAAATAGAGCAAAGCCCAAGTAGTGCTTTTGCTCCCCATAATTAGGTCGAGAACCTGGAGCTATCTATCTGGCAGGTATAATTGTGGTGTCTTTAAATTAAAAACAAACAAAACACAAGTAGGGAAATCATCCTTTGCAAATATTACTCGACCCCTTTACTGACCATTCCTGATTTCAGCGAGATGTATTTGGGCTGCATTAGGATTAAGATACTGTGCTGTTCAGAAGAGGAACCTGCAGCAGGTCTTCAGCAGCTGTGGGAGCTGGGAACGTAGGAAAAGGAACATTTTTAATCACTGAGGGAGGAGGAGGTGCCTTGTGTTGCTCAACAGCGATGTGAATGGACGAGTAGGTGCCACAACCAGGGGAGGCCCTTCCAGCTGCCAGCCGCAGGAATGGCTGCAGGCAGGGCTCTCCGCAGCTCGGTGCCCTATGCCAGGTCGGTTTGGGCACCGCACTGAAAATAAGAAAATAGCAGCATCCCTACGGACTTATCCCTGGGGAGAGGACAAGGAACAAGTGTGACCACCATCAATAGATGGTAGGTCTCATCTGGCTTGATGTTAGGCGGTGAATTAAATTTACACTGGCCACCACATGTTCCCTCTCTTGTCAGTGGAGCTTGTTGCTGGAACGACCGCTGATTTGTACAGGTTTTTCAGATTTATTTTCTATGAGTAATGTCAGCTGTTGTACTTCTTTCTAGTGGTTTTTGATCACACTAAACCTTGAGATTTTCCTGTTCCCAGTGGCAAAACTTCAACTCTTATCTTCTCAGTTGCAAATATTTTTCTAAGACTAAGTGATAACCAAATGTACATAAACCTGAGCCCTGTCTGGATATTCTTAATCTAACGACAATTCCCACTGATGTCAGGGATAGTCTGTGTCTGTCAGCCTGAAATGTAACTCTGATCCTGCCATTCACATTAGTGTACTTGTGCCTGTGTCTTATGCAGTCTTGAAAGACAGGTATCTGAGCCCATTCAAGGTATCGTTGTAGGTTAAGATTAAAGTGTCTATTTTAGCTGTATTGCCCCAGCTGTGTTAAGTGACGTACAAACACATAGTCAAAGAATTGATGTCTGAAGTCCATGGCAGCATGCCGTGAATCTGCAAAAAATGTGAAACAGCTTTGTTCTAGCTCATGCACCCCACAGAATTGATGCTGTGGAGAAAATTTTACACATGGGTCTCATCTTGACACAGCCAACATGCAGATGGAGTACCTACCTAAACTAAAGTTAAGAAGCGGTCTACACTCATCAATTTAAATGGGGCAAGAAGATCCCTTCTCAGATGAAGGTATGCACTAACCCAACCAACAAAGATCTTTCTGTCTTCACACTGACCTTCTTCATGTCCTCCTCCATGAATATAGAGCTTGTCAGTCTTATTTTTCTGCTGCATTCTGGTGTCTTCTTACATCTGTGCCGTACCGGTGCATGATCCTGACTCTTCTCCCTCCTCCCACAACAGGCAGGGTTCATCTACAATGTTAATGTAATAAGACTACTGTCGTTAGCACAAGTTATTTGTTGCTAGTTGTTATGGAAAAAGTCCGATAGCTAAATATAGTTTGAAAGTTTGAAGAACAACTTGTTTGTGAATAGAGAGAACAGTAAATATGTAAACAAAGAACAGGATAAAGTATGTGATCACGAAAGTTAATTCTAAAAAAGTCTCTTACTCTTGCTTAACTTTCTAGGTGACCACCAGATTGAAGAGTACATGTTGTAACATTTAGAAAACACACACTGGGGATAGAGAAGGTTTTCCATTTGTTTGTTCTGTCTGTTAAAATTATACTGTGGTTTCTGAATCATAAATCACAGAGTGGAGCTGGAGCTATATTAGCTGTACTACACAACCTCCCTCCTGCACATAAATTCCCTTTAATCCATTTGTACCCTATGGTGGAGTTAATACATCCACCTGGGTATTCTCCAGTCGGTAAACACAGAGCAGGTGAAATCAGGAGGAAATTTAAATGAGATCAAAAGATATGTTCAAAAGAAGAGCTTAAGCCATCTGGAATCCCTCAGAGCTGCCAGCCACACAAACGAGACCCGCTGGCATCCTAAGTGGAATTTCTTGCTTCCCTTTCTTCTGGAGCTGGAGGAAGTTCAAATGAACGCTGGGCTAACAGTTGGCACTTTCTTTGCAAGGAGGCTCATTGTTTGGAGAGGTGAGGTCAGGCACAGATTTCAAGGACACTCAGGTTCAGACCCTGAAAATTTGCTGCTTTTGTTTAGGGAGCTGTTCAACACAGAAAAAAAAAAAAAAAAAAAGTGGTTTACTCCTTGTTTTTCCGTTGTCCCTTAGTATACTTTGACTTGTCCTACATCTTTCTTTAACTGAAGCAGAACAGATCTAGGAAGGCTACAGGAAAATTTGTTTGGCTTTTTGTTTGAGAAGTCTATTTTAAAGAAGCAAAATAAACAAAATAACCCCCAAGCCTTTGATTTCAGAGAAACTGGTTTGGCTACATGGTAAGTAAAGAAGCTATGGACTGCCCTGCTATGATTGGAATAATGTGTGCAATTCCATGACAGAATGAACAGGATTAGAAATCTAAAGTAAACAAATACACATCTTTAGTCCTAAAGTCAAAGCTGCAATTATAGGGAGCCACGTACTTCAGACAAACATGCAACAATATTTACATATCGGGAAAGAACACTGTGCTCCTCTCCTCCTCTCCCCAGGCTTTCAAAACAGGGTTGGCAAAGGGGCGCGTAACGCCACATATTTAACATATTCAAAAATGGCTCCAGCTCTATCCTTTAGGTGAACTGAGTATCTCGAACTTTATCTCGAACACTGCATTCGGGAAGATGCACTGCTGGGAAACAGGGACACTTTGCTAGAGAAGCTACTGGGAGTGTATCGCATGGGGGTGGTTTTTTGTTTTGGGGAAGGAGCAGGACAGTTCGCAGAAGTCTTGGGTAGCAGGGGAGTCGGCTGTTCCTGGTGGGCTGCCGAAGGATGGCAAGGGGATTTTCAAGCATGGTTGTCTTTTTATCTAGCTGCTGAGACACCCCAAATCTAAGATAGATCTTGTTAGGTACTTCTGTGCTGAATTTCAACTATATCTGAACGGACCTGTGTTTGCCCTAAAATTTACCCCTCTTTTACACTGCCTGGAAGCAAGACACCCTCCCTCCACCCTCCATGTTCATCTCTCGGCAATAACCCAAGCCAGTATATGCCTAGGCTATGGCCAGGAGTGGCATAGCTGGGTCTGTACCTGTTCAGCCAGTGCCTACAAGACCTACCACAGTGCTTGGTGACAGCGGTACGTGGCTAACGCCGGATCCAACACTGTGCTCCAAAAGGCCATGCAGAACACAGAGGCATCATGACAGTGTGGGCGTGCAGAACAGGGTCCTGAAATACAGGCCTCCAGCCTGCTCCTGAGGAGGGTGTAGATGTAGTCTTTAGTCTGTATTTATTTTGGCCCCAGTATATAAAGGCTGATATTTGCATAGTACATTATAAAATATTTCATTATAACAGTGTCTCTGAAGTGGAGACCACATTTTGGAAGAGCTCATAAAGCAAAGCAAAGTAAAAAAAAAAAACCTTTCATGTCTTCAGGAGAGACCTAAGTACACACATTTCTATCACAACCGAAGCCCACAATAACCTGTGTGTGCTGAGCAGTGTTTCATAGCCTAGGAAGTAATAATTTCAGTTTTAGAAACCCGGGAAGACTGTATCAACCACACACATTCCTAGAAAACAGATACCTTTCTCTTCAGAATGCATGTTATAAATCCAGGTAGACTTTCACTAGAGCACACAAACACATCCTTCAGCAGCAGACTGAATTGAAAAAAAACCCTTGCTGCTTTATGCCTCCTATTCTGCAGGACTCGTTCTGGTTTTGAAAGGAAAAGCTATATGCGCTAGTGGTGTTTAGCTGGCAGTTCAGAAATTGCCTTGCTGAAAAAGAAGAACTTGCTAGAAAAGCAAGTCCTTCAGTAAGTTCTCTAGTTCCCACTACTAAAAAAATGTATATGTACAAATAATTGTAAAAAGAATGGACTACGTCCTCTGATGTTCCGTGAAAGATAAAATAGTAAGACCACAGAATTAAAGGGGGAATAAACAATGTTTGGGTTAATAAACAAGGAGCCCATGAAGCAGTGGAGTGCCTGTGGCAGGAGTAATCAGCCATAGCTGGATGGAAACTGTAACAGGTACAATACATTTGAGCAAGGCCAAGGGTAGATGCTATAGATGGAGCCCAAACACTGGTACCGATCCTGCATCAATTCTTTAGTGCTCTCTTGCTCACTGAGACCTAACAGTCCTTTCTTTTCCAGGACTTCAATATTTTTAACTTCAGTGTTTAATGTCAAGAAGCTTATAAATTTTTTGTTCTCTACTTTTTGCCATGAGAGGAGGAGGTTTGTTGGTTGGAGCTCAGCTTTCACTGCCACCTGAGAGACTCACCCTTCGTCCGTTCTGAGGTGGGCAGGAAGGGAACGAAACAATGAGGTCAGCGAAGTAGAGGTGATACAAGCCTGAGGAGCACGAGGTAGTCTTAAGATCCCACCTGAGTGAAAGGTGATCTTAGGATCTTTAGGCGGCATGGAGTCTTTGGAAAACACCCTCAGAAAATCCAGAAGAGTGGGATGCCATCTCAAGGGAGACAGGAGGTTATTCTGTGATTGTTTGGACACTGACACCTTGGACAGGGCAGGTTTCACCCTGGATGTGCAACTACTGCTGACTCTTTTCTGAAGTGGATATATAGAAAACTTGGTTTCTGAAAACCCAAGAGAGAAAATTAACTCAGACGCTCTGCCAAAGATCACTTAGACTGACTCTCCCCACCCCATGGGCTCACAGCCAAACAGCTCAGTGTTTCAGAAAAAGCAGCATCTCTTCCCCGTTTTTTCCCTACTCTTTTGCTGTCCCTGCTCGGATGTTGCACTTCCTGATTCTCACTAGGTTTGGTGCTTGTGGAACTGATCTGTGATCTTAGTTAACTTACTAATGCAGCTAAAAAGCCAGTGTGTTTACTCGGTTGGTGAGTTGTTGCGATTCACAGATGTGTCTGTCAGATTCCAGGGTGGGTGTTAAAGAGGAGTAAACAGACGTCAAGAAAAGAATGAGACAGAATCACAGAAAGGCTGAGGTTGGAAATCACCTCTGGAGGTCATCTGGTCCAACCCCCCTGCCCAGCCAGGGCCACCTACATCTGGTTGTCCAGGCCCGTGTCCAAATGGCTTCTGATTATCTTTGAGGATGGAGATTCGACAACATCCCTGGGCAACCTGTGCCAGTGCTCAGTCACCTTCGTAGTGAAAAAGTGTTTCCTGATGTTCAGACAGAACCTCCTGTATATCAATTTGTGCCCATTGCCTCTTGTCCTGGGCACAACTGAGAAGAGCCTGGCTCTGTCCTCTCTGCACCCTCCCTTCAGGTATTTATATAAATTGGTGTGATCCCCTGTGAGCCTTCTCTTCTCTAGGCTGATGTGTTGGGTTGACTCCAGGTAGCAGCCAAGCACCCACACAGCCACTTGGTCACTCCACTCTCCCAACGGACAGGGAGAAAATAGAAGGAAGACAAGAAGAGTAATGGATCAACATAAAGACAGTTTAATAAGTGAAGCACAAGCTACATGCCCAAGAAAAGCAAAATACACTTTATTCACTATGTGCCGTCAGCCTCCTCCTGGTAAGCAGGGTCTCAGCATGTGTGGTGGTTACTTGGAGAGACAAACACCATAACCATGAACATCCCTGCTTCCTCCTCCTTCCCTTGACCTCTTATTGCTGAGCATGACGTTGTGTGGTAGGCAATATCCCTGTGGCCAGTTTGGGGGTCTGTCCCTGCTGTCTAGTCCCAACTGTGTCCTCTCCCAACGTCTTGCCCACAAGACATCCTTTTCTTGGGGAAAAAAGAAAACCTTGACGCTGTGCAAGCACTGCTCAGCAGTAGCCAAAACACTGCTGTGTTATCAGTACTGATTTGGTAGCAAATCCAAAACACAGCACCATACAGGCTGCTATGAAGAAAATTAACTCCATCCCAACCAGACCCACTACAGCTAAACAGTCTCGGCTTTTCCTCATAGGAGAGATGCTCCAAACAACTTTGTGGCCCTTGGCCGGACTCCCTCCAGTCTGTCCATGTCTCTCTCGCGCTGGGGAGCCCAGGACCGGACCCACCACTCCAGCTGTGTCTGACCAGTGCTGAGCAGAGGACCAGGATCACCTCCCTCGACCGGCTGGGCAGGCTCTGCCTGATGCAGCCCCCCGGGCTGTTGGTTTTCTTTGCTGCAAGGACACGTTGCTGGTCATGGTCAGCTTGGTGTCCACCAGGACCCCCGGGTACTTCTCTGCCAAGCTGCTTTGCAGCTGGTCAGCCCGGCACACCCCAGTGCCTGGGGTCTGTAAAACAGCCACCCAAGGTGGCCTAACAAGAGACATGGAACTGCAGTTATTTCTCTAGAGAGAGTGGGAGGGCTCATAATTTTCAAACAAAAGAAAAAAAAATAAGTGTCCCAGATGCCTTGCTGGGTACCTTCTGCATATGAGGAAATGGTGACTGTGTGTAAAAATGGAAACTTATTCATAGTTTCTGTTAAGAATGTAGAGAGCAAACTTACAGCTCCTACCTAGACATTGTATCCCCAGAGGATTCAACCTACCAGTAGCTTTAAGGTTCTTTTTCTTTCAATAACTTCAGAGGATTTCTGCCAGTTAGAGATCCTGAAAGTCATTCTCTTTGCATCTAGCATGTTTTGCTTTGTAAAAGCTAATCCAGAGACCTACAAAAGTATATCAAGCTTTGCTGGCTATTGAAAAACTTCATGTCTGATTTTCATGAGGTGTGGTTAGAAAATGTTTTACGTTGTGTCTAATTAACACTATGTCCATGGCAAAAGAACTCAAGTTTTGGTGAGGTCAGAGGTTTGAATGATGATTAACTCCTACAGGACCTATCTGCAATATTCAGGAAGGAGAAAATAAGGGTTTCAAGGATCTCATGCTGCAAATATGAGGTTTTCCTTCATTTCTGAGAATCATAGGCAACATTGGAGTGCAGGTATTACATCCAGCGTAAGAAGGATTTCTATTTAGCTCTCCTATTGACTCAGAGGCCATTCACAGAAGTAGGAGGTAGTGGTAGTTTAGGAGCCAGAGATCATGATTTCATTACCTTTGTTCTGGGTAACGAGAACAGAGTCCAAACCAGTAAACGATATATATCCTGAGGCTTGAAAAGGGCCAACTTTCTACCGGGATGAAAACAATTGACTGAAGTCAGTTGGGAGATGACTCTAAAAAGAAAAATGTTAATTAGGAGATATTTAAGAATATTTCACTAGATGCTAAGAAAGCCACAATACCACAATTGGGAAAGAAGGCCGTGCTGGTTACAAAATAACCTGACTTAGAAGGAGAGCAAAATAAGCTAGAAACATTTCTTTTTTTTAAAGAAATGAATGAAACAATGAATTGATAACAATGAACAGATTAGGAATTATGAACTGTAAAAAGATAATAGGAGAAACAAAGACACACAGGTAGAATTTTATGGCTGGCATGTGTAAGTACAAAAAAGGACTTTCCTTAATAGACCAAAACAGAGAAGAAGCCTAACCATGGTCCTGGTTTATTACTGAAGAGAAGTGGTAGCGTTGCTGCTGCAGAGGACAGTGATTTATTCTGTATTTGGGAAGAGAGCCTGTGGAGAGCAACAGTTTCCCAAGTCTTTCACAAACACATTTGACCTTGAAAACTTAAATCCTCCCATATCTAGACTTTAATCCTGCCGGATCTTTTCTTGTCTCTGTTTTCCCTTTCTACACTTAACCAATCATGCTCGGTTCTTTTCCACTTTCTACCTCAGTCTCACGTCATAGGCTGCTGACAGGCATGCAAAACACCAGGCTAACTCCTTGCCTTACCCATGCAGCCTTCATACAACTTTCCTGCCTTCAGAAGACTCAGCTGAGTTTAACCAGCACCCTTTTGAAAGAAAGCTAAGCCCTCAGCAAGTGTCTGCTGACACCATTCCTTGCCCAGCGTCAAGTGATGCCAGGAGAGCTGCTAGAGCTCTCAGATCCATTTGTCCTTTCCCTGACCATGTAGGATGTATTTTTGGAGAAGGTACTGTAATTAAGACTGATCCAGATAGGCTGGCAGAAAACAGATCCTGCTGCAATCTTTTTAGACCTCGAGGCTGCAAGGCTCCCATGTTCGTTTATATTACTAACGACTGGTTAAGGTGTCATACCAGCACCAAGGGAACATGGCAGGGCATAAGTGAACTAGAAACTGGATAAATTGGTGTAAATGGAGGTGGAAGGATAACTCTCAAATGACTCTCCAGTACTGCAAGGTCCCGTATTCAACCCCGCTCTAGTTAACATTTTTTCAGCAATGACTAAAAGAAAGAAAACAGGAGATGGAGAGTCTCAGAAACCACACAGACACCAAGAGATGATATCTGAGTCCCGCTGGCAGTAGCTCCTCTGCCAGTCAATGTTGTAGGTACTGTTCCTTCCCACAAAATTCTGTAGGAATTTCCAAATCTCCTAAACCCCAAGTTCCTCGTTTCTGTGGCACAGCACAATTCACAGGGCAGATAAGGGTAAAAAAAAGTCTGTTTGGCTGATGGGGCAGGACCTCCTCCGGACACATCTCCAGGGCAGGACCTCATGCAGAGCTCAGTCACAGGGCTTCTCGTGCTTCCTTGGCAGAGAGCACAGGTCTGAACCCCATTTCTTGCACCTTATAAGATTGTGCCCTACAGCTGGGGCACAGGCTGCTCTGAAGTGGGCTGTTGAAACAGTTTCTATTTCCTTAAATTAATTTCCTTAAATTAATTACATATTTGTTTGGACAGGACTAAAAGCACGGAGATTCAGAGGTGAGCTGTGAGGATATCTAAAGGCTAGCTGCAGTTAGGTTAAGGCAGGGGAAGCTGAACTTGTATCTACATACCTACGTAGGTACCTCTGCTATTGGAAAGTCCTTCTCCTCTGAGACGATGTTAGGGATTTCCACGTAAATAAATTCAGAAAACAAGGCCCACCATCCTATTAGCACGACTGCCATCATCTGAAGGGACTGTCCATCCCTGGAAATCAGGCTTTGCAGAAGAAGAGGGCTGGTTGTATTCCCCGCTGTGGTCTGCTGTAGTTCAAAGGGGGAGGCCTTTTGACTGTGTTAGACAGGGAATCAGACAAGATTATCACAGTGGTTTATTCTAGTCTCATCCCATATGGGGGAGGATAACAAACAATTCAACTAGTGTTACCTCTCACTGAAGTAACTCCCCACATTTTTTTAACATTTTGTAGATTCGTAGATTTGCAAGCGCCTACATAATTTACACTCAGAAATATTCCCAGTTTCCCCAGGCAATCTCCCTTCCCTTCTCTCTCTGACTTCCCCACTTGTTCTTACAAGGAAAATGTCCTTCGTCCATTTTTTTGTTAAAGCTTTGACATTTGGAACGAGCAGATAAAAGAAAAAATGTCATTGAGTTGAGACTAAACCCACCAGAAAACTGAGCAGAGTGTTGCCAGGATTATTGGATAGTTTAAATAGATGACTTAACTGGAGGCTCAGGGTGCCGAGAAAGGTAAATAACATGGCTGTCTGTCTCCTTTTCAGTTCTCTAAGTTGGATTTGTAAATCACCAAATGATAAACAAAGCATTTCTGAAATTTTGGAGGGAAGAAGGGAAGGAGAACTATCAAGACAATGTAATTATTTACACTTCCACAACAGCAAAGGGGTTCAAAGCAGTTAATTTGGATTAAACACACAAAATGATCATCGCTTTAAACTCACGAAACCACAGCCCACGGACAAAATCCAGATCAGTCATGCTATGAACAGAATGGCAAAATCTCAGGGAATGGTAAGCACCATCCCAGAAATACATGGAGTACATAAACTCTGCTGACACGTAGCAGAGACCCAGTAAAGACCCTTCTTTGAAAAGGGTCTTCTTGGTCTGACAGTCACTAGGGTTTTCTTTGGTGAGGAAGAAAGATTTTTAATGGCATCCTACACTTCTGCACCTTCAAAACTGAAGTTCTCTCTCCTCAAGAATTAAAAATTTGGCTGGTTTTTAAAACCTTAGGGATGGAATGTAACAGAAGTCGGTCAATAAGCCACATGACTAAGCCTGACTTCTCCCTTTTCAGTTACAGATGGACTTACTAATGTGGAAATGTCGTAACTACACAACAGCCACAATGCTCATTAACATTTAACAAAGAGTAAAGAATACTTCATTTATGCCACTGGCATCGTTTCCGTAGTCTCAAGGACATTGAAAGCATGAAGCAAAATTCTCTTATTAATTTCACATGATGATCCCTACTCAAGTACTCTCTTTTTCTACCGTGCCTGAAACTCCCCTTGAAATCAGCAGGGAATATCTGCCTCATAAGAGACATAGTCAAAATCTGAAGCCAATATTGGTATCCTCTGGTGGACAACTCACCAAAGAAAATTTTGCCCTTAAGTCCTCAAATATCCTGGTCTTCCTACGACTACAACAGTTTTATGATAAGAAAGGATCTTCATTTGTTCCAATGAAGAACTTTCAACTGATTTTTTAAAGAAGAAGTGGAAACGAACAAACAAAAGCACTATGGGCATGTCTAAGGTGAGGGATATAAGTTAAAGTTAGAAAAGAAATAAACCCGAAACATTCCATTTTTAGAAAATTGCATACAATGTACATGTCAAAGGGCAGGGGTTAGAACTACAGATTTGTGCGGAGACATGCTAAGGAGAAGTAGGTTTATTCACGTAGGATACAGGACCATCCAGATACTGTGAAATGGCAGAAGATTATAACTAACATGCCAGAAGCATGACTAGGAACGCAGAACTCTCAGAGATAGGGCACATCTTACCATAAACTAAATTATGTGTTTTTCAAAAGTAAATAAACATATATAAAATTGATAGTTCCAGCTTTAGTACCCGAGCAACAAAATGTATAATTAATCAGACACTGGAAGGAACAAAATCCCACAGTTATTACAAAATTGTAAAAGTCTCTAAAAGACAGTGCCACTTATGGACACTAGAGCTTACCAGCTTGTACCCAAGAGGAATCTTTTTTGTTTTGAATTGGTTGTTTTTGAAGAAAAGAAACAATTTTTTATGGTTGTATGTGAGCCTGGAGATGAGGGTGGCTGGGTTCAGCTGCTTGTTGGCTTTGGCTCACTGTGCTGTACTGAGCAAGTCACTATGCCTGTGTCTCTCAAACGATAAAACATCAGTAACTTCCAGCTATGCAACCTCCAGGCTGTACTGCAAATTCTTTGGTTGTCATTTATGATGAATATCAGGTTTGCCCTAATGAAATGCCAATTTTGTTGATCCCTCTTGATGCCATAGTATGCTATAGCTAGAGCAATAACAGAAAGGATGGCAGTCATGGCATACAGAGATCTATACACTCTCCAGTTGTGCAATCCATTCCTTAACAAAACAAACAAAAAAATGACTGTTCAGTTTTACTATTTTTTCTGCCTTTAGAGTAGCTGAGGTAATACTAATAACCGTGAGTAACCCACTCGGCGATGACTGCCGGTGATTAAAAAGACCCTGAAACAACCTTTCTAGCAGATAACCCTGCAAGAATATCTGTCTCTACAAGAGGCATGGACTAAACCAGAACGGCCCATAAAACATTCTGGTAAAGACTAGTTATAGCAGCTGGTTAAGGAGACAACTGACTAAGCATAGTGTTAACAGGGTGAGTGAGTTTTATCTGAATCTGAGCTTTCGAATCAAATGTGTGTGATGGGAATTATAATAGGACTCAAAGAGCAACACCTCCCCAAAATAAAAGGATTTGCTCAGGGCATCTGACTTAACCTTGGGAAAAGCCATGTGCAATTGTTGTGCTTGGAGGTTAAGACCAACTTGAAAGCTCTGGAGATGAAACTAGAGACTGGTGCAGTGCACTGAAACAGCAAATCACAGATTCACAGAAACATGCAGAGGCAAAGTGCAACTTAAAAACCCGCAAGGATTAGTTTGCAAGAAACAAAGGGACCGATTGCACAGGATAAGGGAATAAACACTCTCCTAAGCAATATCCAGCCTTTGGATATTGCCATTTTTCTGAGAAACAAAACCAGTTCTCGTATATACATGTACCTAAAAAGTGCAAAATTATTCTCTGCACAGTACAATGCCTGTAGACATGGTTCAGGAGATGATTGCTTCCAGTAACTAGACAGTCTTATGGAATATCAGTGAGGCCTGATCTGGGGGAAAATGTCACTTTGTCCTTAGCAGCAGGACCCAGGAGGAGGGCAGTCATTCACCCCATGCCCCTTGTCACCACAAAGTGCCTCAGTTACTTTTGGGGGTGGACAAGCAACCCCATGAGCCCAGCAGTAGGGCAGCCACCCTCTGGCTCTGCCTGTCGAAGGCAGGTTGGAGGCAGGTCAAAGCTCCTTATGTCTGAGGTGAGGATCTAGATATCCACTGATGAGAGGAGTAAGCAAAGGTAGCTGAAATATGAAATGAAGTAAGCCCAGTCTTCTTCAATAGAGAAAACATATAGGGGTGCTCATACCTGTCGGCAGGCAGGTGTAAATACCTATCAGTTAGGTACATCATACAGAGTGGAAAGCGCCTTTGTATCTAATCCAAGCAGTAATCAGATATGCATGGTTTTCTCTTATTTTTCCTCTGTGCTGTTTGTATTTTGTATTTCTGCTTTTTATTCTCTACTTCTCTTATCCTGGCTGGTGCCAGTGTGTCTTTGGAGTATGGTAAACACCGAGACTACCTATAGATGTGGGGGTGGTGAGGCACTTCCACACTGCCCAGCACAACCAACTTGATTTTTACAGAACTACACAGGAAACAAAATGCTCCTCCACTTCTCTGCATGAATATTTGTGCCTTACTAACTCTAAGGGTAGAGCGATAGAAGTGTCTTTCAGGGACAAATATAGAGGTCAGCATCTTGGAAAAATAATAGCAAAGAAAGGACCTGAATTCAGAAGATGCTATGAGAATGTGCAACGCTGAAATTCAGAAGGAAATTTTCCAGACAGAACAGTATTTTCCCACCCTTGTAACTGGATCAGATTTCTTTAAAGCTGATGCCCAAAGGATGCTCCGTCAGCTTACAAGCCTGTTGCACCTGTCCTGCCGGCGTGGGTCCCATGTGCGGCAGCAGGACGTGAATGATGCAGAACGGATCAGGAACTCCTTTTGGGAGTACCGAGAAAAATCAACTGCTAAATCCACTGCCCCGTATCAGTTGCTTCACTGTATGAAACAGGAGCCGCTCTGATGTAAAGTTAAGGGAGCTTTTGGTGTCTTAGAAGATTAATCTAACAGAAAACATATGAATATTATGCTCATTGGTTAGAGTGTTGATCCTTCTCTCCTGAGAGGTGTAGAAATCCTTCCTGATACTCAAAAGAGTCAAGTGCAAATCCCACACTGATAAGAAGAGTCATAAGGAAGTGTAGTTAATAAAAACCCTCTTCCTTGATGCTTTGTCCTACAGTCTTTCTGCTCATAGTTTTGGCACAGTTTTACGTGAACTTCAAAAAGCACAATGTCTTTTTAGGAAATAGGACACCATCTATAAATCTCTTGAAAAATCTCTTTACTTTTAGTCCTGTGTGACCAGGTCACTGTAGCTACACAGTAGAAATTACTTAAAGAAAAATCCAAGAACTTTCAAACTTACGTGGACTAGTGCTCAGAAAGAGAAGAGTGGAAAGGAGAGCTGTGCTGGTCTCTCTTCCAGCCGTGGCTTGACACCTGAAGATGTACATGATGTGATGCAATGCAAAGGCTCTTTTGGAGGCAGCTCAAAGCGGCATAAGACAAGCCTTGCTGCTAACTGTGTCATCTGCCAGCTTTTCTCGGACCACAGGGTGGGAACTTCTGGTCTAGCTCCTTACAGAGGCTCCTTGCAGTTCATTTCCCAGAAGATATTATCTGAAACAAGTGAGGATCTAAGTCTGCTTTCTGGAGTAAGTCTCATCATTTGTTGTTTTGGGGTGCTTAGGAGCAAGGCACGTGTTCTAGAGAGGGGAGAGAGACAGAGAAGCTTTGCAGAGGTTCCAAGCCTCCATGTAGCAGTGAGATACAACTGCCCTGAGAATGGTAATGGGGGATATTTGTCCTCAGAGCATCCTCAGATACGTGGCCCTGCCAAAGAACCCCAAGTGAAAAAAGGAAGACACGTTTAGATAGTAAAGTCGCTCTGGTTTAGCCCTGTGCCTGACAGGGCTCAACAGGCAAGCAAAACAGAGGAATGTGTGGAAAAACGGAATAATTTGGGTTTGCTTTTGCTTTTTTCTGTTATTCTTCAGATGTATTTTCTTTCCTTTCCATTTCTTCTACTGCCATGTTGCAGGACACCTCCTCTCCAGCGTAATCTTTCCATGCCTTACAATAGCCTTTCTCCTCTCCTGTCTCAGGGGTGTTCCTGGCAGCCTGTTAATGAAGTACAATCCCTGTGCTGGGAACTTTCCTGTTGGTGCCATCGTGAAATACTGAATAAGATCAAAAACTTCCGCTAAACTGAGCAAATAGTTGGATCCAAGTCAGAAAGCTTTCTATTGAACCCAAGATGCCTGTGAGCAACAAAAAAGAACAAAAAAAAAAGAGGAGAGATTGTTTTCTGCCGAGGTCGCAGCAAACAACTTACGGCTTATTGCAGAAAGGAAGGGTAAAATTTAATGCAAAATGAGAGCTTATATACCTATTCTTCCTCAAACTAAAAGCCACTCCATCCCTTCAGGGCTTCTCTGTCCCTAATGACTTCCCCATTTACTTAATCTGTGTAGTGTAGTCTCATCCTGCACATCTCTGAGCACCCTAGCTTGGGAAATTGGTTCAATTCTGTCGTCATCAGAAACAAGAACAAACACCAGAAAAGCACTAGTATTTTCTAAGAAGGACCAAAATCTGCCTTAGGTTTCAGGTGAATCCGAGTTGCTATTCTGTGGGCAACTCAAGTTTTTGTTGCGCTGAGCCCTAAGCCTCCAGTTGGCAAAAGCCAGGAGCCCGCCCGTTCTGTGGGTACCTTAGGGCTCAGACCAACCTGCTCTTTACAGAAGGGCACTCGTATATTGGGTGCCAAACGGAGAGAAGGACAAAGTCCTCCTCCCTTTTCTAACAGTCAATTTTGGGGAGCAAAAAACCCCGACGCTTCTCCTAAAAGTAAAATGCCAGAGGATTGGGGTGTTCCAAGTCAATTGAGGAGGTTTATTTTTTATGATATAGGACATACGATTTGAGTTAGATCATATAATGCAAACATTGTAAAAACAGAAACTGAAAATCACAACGTTTCATTAAAACTGTGAGTGTGAAGTGTTGTCAACACTGCTAGATTTTTTTTTCCTTTTTTTTTCTCTTCCGGTAAATCTAGTAAAACCCACCCAGAATGTTTCAACCCCCTTCCTTACAAAATATTAGTCCATTTTTCCTGTCAGCTCTGTACTCCCCTTTTTGGGACCAAATCGGTCTCATTTCATTCAGTGCTATACTTTCATACATGTATAATCTGCTAGGGATTAATGTACCAGTAAGCAGCGCTCAAAATCATACAGCCAGCTCCCTTTTTTTTTTTTTCATAAGTATTAGAGCTCCGTGCAGCCTCACAGAGACCTTCCCCGTGTAGCCCTTCAGCTTTCCTACACTGAAAAATCCCTTTTATCCCTGTGACAGCCAGATAAAGGGATTTTGCTCATCACCTTGGTTATGTTTTTCTGTTTAGCTCTCAGCAGCAGCAAACAATAGTCCAATTTCTTCTAAACGTTTTGCTGTTTAGCACTCTGGTCACAGACTAAAACCCGATGTGGTAAATCAGGGTGGCCCAACAGCAGCTGCCAGAGGGGCTGGATGCCAGTTTTTGGGGTACCCGTTCCCCACAGGCTATGTTATTGATGGTGGCGGTTCCTGGCTGGCTGGCTGCCGACGGGATGCTCCTTCCCCACAAATTCCCTTCCTTTCCCCGTTGTCCCGTTCAGCCTCCCGCAGCCGCGCTGTCCTGGTCACGGGTCTAAGCCACTACAGGATGTTGTGAGGATGACGCCAGGGAGGCAGATTTCCTGTACTTCAGCCTTAAAATCATACTTTTTGGTGGGAACATACAGAAAATGCAGGAAAAGAAGGCACTTGCCTGCTAGGGCAGCGTTCCCAGCCTCAAGAGCAGCTGCCCATCTCCTCCAAAGAAAACAGCAATGGCATGGATGGAGGCATCCCACAGACCAGTTGTTACAGCTGAAGAGCTGGGCAAAACCCACAGCTCAAGCTGGAAACTTGGCCGGATTTAGAGGTGTGCTATGCCCAGGGAGGATGGGCAAGAGGCACTTTGCTCTCACACCTCAGCTCCCTTCAATAGGCCCAAGGGTCTTCCAAGCACTAAGGGGAGAAGTCTGTCCTTCCTCAGCTCAGACCACCATCTGAAGGCAGCTAAAGACCTAAGCTGACATCCTCTTCCCATCCTGAGGTGGCCTTAACTTAAAACAAGAGCCTGTGGTACAAGGAAACTAAAAATCTGCATCACGGCGACATTGCATATGATTTCAAAAGCCAAGAAAAGAGCCTGGCAATAGGTCCCAGACAACATACTCATATTGCAACACTTATTCTGAGAGTAATAACCTCAGGGTTAAAGCATACGAGGCATTCTCCACCCCAGTCCGTCTCTGCATGGGAGTAGTGAGCAAAACAACACGAAAAATATATTTCCTCTGTAACGATCTGCATATGTGGATGGCAGAGCTTGAAAATGATGTGGGCACGTGTTTCGCCTGACAGAAAAGCAAGCGGGACTTACTCTCGTTCTGTGATCCTAGGTGGAGTTTAAAAGCTGATGAATCATCAAAATGCAACTTTTCAATCCCATTTCCAATTAGTCAGTCCATTGTGCAAGAAAATGAGTTTTATTTCTACACATATGTGATGGCTCTTATCATCATCATCAAAGTGCCTTCATCAAAGCTTTCCATATTCTGCAACAGGACCTCAGAGCAGAACACACCTCTGAAAGAAAAATAACTGTATTTATTTCATTCATTCACTGTTCACATAGCAAGTTTTGACTGCAGCAAGTCCCAGTGCCTCCATCTTCTCAGAGCAGCGGTGAGATACGCTGACAGTGAGTGATTTTAACCTGCAACTAGTCCTGCAGCAGTGTTAGCGGTGTAGTAATTCCCTCGTATGACTTGTATTTTACTGGAGTGCTTCCAGCGAGTGCCCAAATATAGTCTCAGATACGTACTTTACCTGTTTTCTAAGAGAAGGCAACAAAGCACAGGTCGCTGTACAGCAAGGGAAGAGAAAAGCCCACCCCAAGCCTCCCCAGGCTGGAGCCTTGCTCCCACCGTCCTTCAAGCTTCTCCAGTTTCTGGCTCATCTTACTCTGGGAAAAGTTGCTTTCACAAGGCAGGTCATTTATTTGAATAACTAGTGAATTTGAATAACTAGTCTCTCTATATTGAAGGACAGCACCATTTTTCATGTCAAAATGCTAAGAAATCACACATCGAGCCTCCAAAAGCATCCAGATTCAAAATAGGGATAACAACTTTGGGAGAATTTTTTCCCTTCTGATGTCCAAACTTTTGGCAAAAACCTTCTCATATCTAAGAGATTTAGAAACACAGTGTTCTCCTTTTAGTTTTGTAAAGAAAACTGAGGGAGAGGGTGGGTTGTTTTTTTTTTATAGCCTGATCTTAGCAGCTAAGGCTCCAAAATAAAAAAGACCTGAGAAATCCCCCACTGACTCACTATCTAACTGGGAGAGCTTGTAACACAGGAGAAAGCCCCCCCAAAAATTTGATAAGGAGAAAAATAGACATGAAGAAAAAAAAAGGAAAGGTGTGGCTGGTTCATAACAGGAGTGTAAGTGTCAAAACTGGCCCTGTTCATCACCAGATGGTGCACTCAGGTCCCTGCAGCGTGCTGGAACACAGAGAAATCATTCAGCTCTTTCCATCATTTCCCCTGGAAGCCTGGAGACACATCATGGATCTTGTGCAAGAGTAAGAAGAGGTAAATATGAAACAGAAAGGTGGATAAATGAAACGTCACATCCAGGCCAGGTACCACTGTGCAGGCTTTTTTATCAGCTCTACAAAATGCTCTTAATCTATTTGGGGATGAAAGAAGGGGGGGAAAAGGCAGGCAGGCAGGGAGACAAGATGAGGCAGGCAGGCAGACAAGGGGGAAGGAGGGAAGGAGGGAAGGAAGGAAGAGAAAATTTTCAGTCTGCCAGCTTTAACAGTGGTGGCATCAACCTGTTTGCCATGGAGACACTGCGGGAGACTGTAAGTCAAACTCAGAAGATTTCTTTATGAGGAAACTCCTTTCCTGGAGACCAACAACAGCTTATGGGGTCAATGATCAGTATTAGCACCAGCGACACTGCATGGAAACCTGCTAGCGGGTGAGCATGGTAAAAAAAAAATTACCTGCCCATACAAACTCTGCGGTTACAGCTTCATCATGGTAAGGATGCTTCTGATTCCCTTTTCTCTGATACTGAACTTCAGCAAATACCAACCTTGCATGTGTTCATAGTGCTCTGGTCCCTCTAACATATCATCAAGAGCTGCACATGGCTTCAGAGACCACAGACCATCACCTTTTCTGCAAGCTGCTGCTCGAGGTGTCCTCACTTCATACACCAAGAGGGGAATGGTTAGAGCAAGCTTATTATTACTTTAATTCAAATAGCAGTCAATGCTCACCATACAGATTGGTAATACCTGTAAGGTAACAAATATAACAGCTAAATGCCTGATGTGCTGTGCGTCCTTGAGAGAAAAAGGTATACAAAAACCTGTACATTCAAAATAATGACCAGAAAAAAAAAATATCTCTTCTTGTACTACCTCTCTTATCTATCCGTGCTGTCCTTCCCAAGCCACATCTCAGAATCAGTACCTACCTCAGCTCAAAGTACAGTCAGTCTTGCCCTTAGCTAAAGGTGCCCAGGTCTCATTTCTGTACTCACTGGCAGATAGAAATGGAGAAGCAAGTTGGGAAACGACACAGGAGATTTATTATGGGTTATCCTTAATATAGAATGTATATTTAAATAATGTCATTGGGATCTTTCAACCTTTTGTCATTAATCTAAAGAAATAAACCCCAGGTTGAGAGTATTCCCTGCACAGGGCTTCATCCTCTTTTTACATAATTACTGCATAATGTAAAATCTAACCACACGCAGGTGCTGGGGTCCAGATCTCTACGTCAGAGTTTTTCCACTCTTCATGATTTGCAGCCTGTCCAGTGGATGCACAGACCCATCTAGAGTTATTTTTCAAACAAGACGATCGCCTGCAACTTTAGAAGATGCCAATGCCTTCCTCCCCTTTCACCTTCATAAAGCCACAGCCACAGGATGAAACCCACCCATCCTGCCTAGGTGGCACAGAGCCATGTCCCTGCATCCTGGAACTTGACTTTGCATCTGCGGTGTCACCACCTCAACCAGAGACACAGAAAATGCCCCCCACCCCCACCCCGGTACCCTAAAATAGAGAATACTCAACAGTGAAGACACTTGTTCTTCAGGAGGGGAACTGTTGGTTGGAACTGTTCAGGCTTAAGGACCCTGGTCATGGACATCACTGGCCATACAAGGGAAAACCAAATTCTGAGGACAAAAGTAATGCCTTTCTTTGAAGCATATCTCAAAATGGAGATTAAAAGCAACCAATTGCTGAATTTCCCCAGACATTGTTAGACTAATGACATTTAGTCAGAGCTAGAAATGACCGTACTCTCTTTAGGCACATCTTGATTTAATGACTAAAATCAGTTCATTTCTGGCTCTGCCCAAGCACATCAAGATTTGTCCTGTGCTAAAATTCATTATCAAATGGCAAGTAGCAGCTCTAGGTGTGCCAGCCAAATCTCAGAGTTAATTAGACTCAGGTTTTCAGCTTGATTTGACTACATTTTTGCTCACATGTGCATTAGCCAAGGGGCACAGAGATGAGATAAGCAAAGGCAGAGCTCTAGGTGCTCTGGGAGTGCTGAAGCCAAACAGAAATTTTACAGAGCACTGAGGGCCTCTGTTGATGTGCAGCAGCTGAGCAAAGGTTGTGTTTCTTTTTAAGCATCTTAATAACACCTTGGTCCTGTTTTAAGAGCCTAAGTCCTCAAATGGATCTAGGATATTTGTTTTCCAAGTGACCTGCATTCAACTGGTGCCTTTTTTCGGGTGATAAACTGGCTGGGGCACCTTCAGTCAGGCTGTGTCAAGCCCGTGTGTTGCTGCATGTGTCCGGTGAGGGAGATTTGCAGAGCACGCTCCTGAAAAATGGAATTGTAAGTCTAAGGCTCGTCTCATTTTGCTAGGATGCTGGCAATGGCTGTGTCTGGGGCGTGCATGGACCTGAGAAGTCACAGAATCAGAGAATGGTTTGGGTTGGAAAGGACCATTAAAGCCCATCCAGTTCCAGCCCCCTGCCGTGGGCAGGGACACCTCCCACCAGACCAGGTTGCTCACAGCCCCATCCAACCTGGCCTTGAACACTCCCAGGGATGGGGCATCCACAGCTTCTCTGGGCAACCTCTGCCACTGCCTCACCACCCTCACCGGGAAGGATTTCTTCCTAATATCTGATCTAAATCCTCCCTCTTCCAGTTTAAAACCATTACCCCTTGTCCTGTTGCAAAATGCCTTACTAAAAAGTCCCTCCCCAGCTTTCTTGTAAACCCCCTTTAGGTACTGGCAGGCTGCTCTAAGGTCTCCCCGGAGCCTTCTCTTCTCCAGGCTGAACAACCCCAACTCTCTCAGCCTGTCCTCACAGCAGAGGTGCTCCAGCCCTCGGATCATCTTCGTGGCCTCCTCTGGACTCACTCCAACAGGTCCATGTCCTTCTTGTGCTGAGGACCCCAGAGCTGAAGGCAGTACTGCAGGGGGGTCTCACCAGAGCGGAGCAGAGGGGCAGAATCCCCTCCCTCGACCTGCTGGTCACGCTGCTTGGGATGCAGCCCAGGGCACCGTTGGCTTTTTGGGCTGCCAGCGCACATGGCTGGGTCGTGTCCAGCTTTTCATCCACCAGTACCCCCAAGTCCTTCTCCACAGGACTGCTCTCAATCCCTTCATCCCCCAGCCTGTACTGATACCAGGGGTTGCCCCGACCCAGGTGCAGGACCTTGCACTTGGCCTTGTTGAACCTCATGACACTCACAAGGGCCCACTTCTCCAGTCAGTACTGATTGCTGAGGATAGGCAGGTGGACTGCAAATTTCAGCTCTCAGCAGAGGCAAGTAATTCTTCGAGACACAGGATCCACATGGGAGAGACCTGAACGTGTTTTTTCTTCAAACTTGAAGCCTGAAACACTCATGGGTTCAACAGTAAGGTCTCCAGGTCAGCGCAGCAAGCTGGCAAGTACCCAAGAGGAGATACTCGCTAGTTTAGCTATGTTTTGTTTTTACAGAAGTTTGACAAAAAGATTTATTTTTTTTCTTTCAACTTTCAGCATGGAACAGCTAAGGTCTGGTATTTACAATAGAAATATCTCAGCTGATTCATGACCAGCAGTATCTGGTTGTCATTTCTGACCCACTCTTAAGACAAGCCAAGTCTCTACAGGGCACCCAGTGAATCTAGCGAGCTTCCTTCACCTGCCTGCCGCCTGAATTGGGTTTGCCAGCTTGTCCTCCAGAGAGAAAATTTATGATACCACTAACGAAGAAAGAGCCTTTAGAGGGTTTTAGTGCACTGCTATGGGCACCGTTTCCAAAGGTACACGGTTAGGCGGTCTGTGGGATCACCGCGCAGGGCTAGCAAGCTTACTAAGAGGAGTCAGAGTAGAGAGGCTGCGATGTGAAATCAAAGGCGAATGCCCTGGACACTGCTCCACATCTGATCGCAAATGGTGGAAAAAAAAAAAATAAATAATTGGAAACACGAAGCTAGGCCTGTATTGCCTTTCGCAGGACTTGCAGTGTCGTCGTGTTTGCGTGGAGCAGCAGTGGCATCTAGTGACCACTCCTCGGAGACCAGGAACACAGAAGGACAGGGTGCGGAGCGAGGGCAGGGGACACATCACGGCCCTGCCAGCGGTGAGGGCTGCAAACCAGGTCTGACCGCCAGCAGTTTGCAATATTGCATCTTCGTGCTCAGGTATTTTAGCATTTCTACAGTAGGTGCTATCATGTCTTGCAAACTGCAATAGTGAAATCCTCCGGTCCGTCACACCGGCCTGGAGGTTCACCAGCGGTGTGGGACAGCTTGCCTCTCACACGATGGCAGAAGCAGCGTCTTGGCATGAGTGGAACAAACACTTTCCCATCTGGATGGAAACCGGTGACTCAGTGCTGGCTGGTGGGGATGGAGAACGTGTCGGGCAACACCAAGTCATCTGTCCCTCTGCCAAGCGGACAATAGTCCTCCTGTTCTCTCCAGAGAAAGGCCTCTTCTCCAAGAGCGCTGGGGGCCAGACAGCGAGCAGTATTGTTGCAGCTGGGTGAAAAGTTTACTAGTGCAGGGGAAACAGTATAAAAAATGATCATATGCAGTAATCTGGAGTTCAAAAGGGCACGATGGCTAATGCAACTGACTGGTAGTGTGAGAACAAGCAGAAGATGATCAGGTTTATACCTGCATTTTGGTGGAGATGAAACAGAGCAATAGACCTACACTTATTTAAAAAAAAACAAAACAGAGCAAGAGATCTACATTTATTAAAAAGAAACCCAGTTTCATGAAAAGATGTCATTAGGAGAGTAAGGAAAGCTGCAATTGTAAGTCCCAGCTGTGAAACAACGGTAAGATTTCTGACACCGCTTTTGGTGCCTGGAACTCCAAGTTCACACCTCGCAAAGCTTCGCCCAGCTCTCCTCTCCCTGAGCGTGCGGGACTGATCACAGGCCAGCTGTAAATCACCGGCCTTTCAAAGTTTTTAACATTGGACTCCTATACCCATGCTGGGTGGTCACTAGAGACCTTACCCACTTTTCCTAAGAACCAACTTGCTTCCCTCTTGCTGGCCAAACCCCGTCCCTCCACAGGTGCCCTTGTGGTGTATCTGCACGGCCTGCCTCCTGCCCCGCGCTCTGGGCCGGTGTTCGTACCCCCGTGTCATTTGGAGAAGCCACCGGCGCCGTGAGGAAGGGAACGCGAGGTACGTGCTCGCACGCAGCGGAGGAGCCCTTATGGGCAGTGAGTAGCAGAGCAACGCCACGGGGTGTGTCGAAGAGGGATGAGAAACGGGTCGGGAACTGCTGCCTGCATGTCCTCCAGCGCTGCATGGGCTGTGTGAAGTGCTGAACCCGGGGTTTCAGCCACGTCTGACTCTCTGAGGGCCTGTGAGGCTTTCCAGCCTGTTCCCACCTCCTGCCTCTTTGAAGGATCCCAACGTGGCATCTCCCCGGGAAGGGGGGGCCGGTCAGCCTGAAGGGGGGCAACAACCACGCCGCTCAAAGTGCAAGCGGAGCCCGCAGAGGCAACCGGCACACAGCAGTAATCGCAGCGACAGCTACTGTTTCAGGCTTACATCCTCTGGTGTTTATTATTCTTTTCATTCCTGGCCATGACTCCATTATTATTCTTATTATTTTCATGGGAAGGAGGAAATTTTTGCTACTGAACCACTGTTTGTGGTCCCCGCTGTGCATGCAGCAGCCCAGATCAACACACCACTGGTTCGCGGTGGGTGAGCCGCTGGCCTGGCCATCCACCCCACCTCTGTCTGATGTGCACAACCCGGACAAAATCGGATGACTGCCCCAAGGGAAGGCCATCTCTGGGCGCACCGTCTTCCTACAGGACCCCTTCTTTAGGTGTTTCCAACCATTAGTGGTCAGAGAAAAGATGTTAGGTTAACCCGACCAGTGTGGCTATCGTTATCTTCCCAAAAACTCTCATCAAACACACAGTCAATGAACGCAAGCGAGGGCTGGGAGTTCACAAAGAGAAGCCAGAGAGAGGGGAACAGTTGAAAAAACAACTGAGTGCTGCGACGCAGAAAGCACTCCTGCCTCTCCCGCTTCAGTATTCAAAAAATGAGGCGCTGCTCAAAAAATTTCCCCGTGTCACCAACAATTACGAAATATCAGAAAACCAGCAAGTGGTAACGAAAAACTGTACGCACCCCTGAGAGAAGGAGAGAGCGAGCAACGTATTGTACAGCAGCCCTTTCTACCAGACGGGTCGGGCTGCGGCTGACAAAGCAGACACGGAGGGTTACATCCCACGCACTACCGTGGGTTGCATGGCATGTACATCCATCAGATCCCCCGCAAACTGCCACAAGCCGTGCTCGGAGCACGCACAGGCTTGCGAAGCCTTTGGGCTGAGCTAGCAAGCCAGCTCCACATTGCAGAGCTGCAGGTAGCACGCCGAGCTTCGCCCGGGATTGCACGGCCGCATCCATCCAGCAATGGCCTCATCCCTCCAGCAACGGCCTGGCACACATGCCAGTTAGCAACACTTCCTAGCCCAGTTTTGGGGCAGTGCCACCCCAGCTACACCCTCCCTGCAGAGCCGGCTCAGAGCGCAGGCCAGGAGACGTCAGGTGTGCCAGCAATGACAGCACAGGTTTTAACCTCAGCTGGGATTCGAACGTTTGCTCCCTTTTTGATGGCTCACTGTGCGAACTGAGCTGCAGCAAAGCACATCGGAGGGCTCTCCGCTGGTGTCTCCCTCCTGCCGGGGCAACCACTGGGCTACCAAGTGGGTGGACAACAACATCATGGGACGTGGCTCCTTGCTGGCATCAGGCAAGTCCATGATGAACACACCAAGGATGGGCAGGGAGCATCACGTCACGGATCCGATCCTTTTGTTGTTTATAAACAACCAACCTAAAAAGAAGCACAGGCACTGAGGAGTTTGCTTTCCCTCAAAACTTTTTGCACCTTTTGCCTGGTGGGTTGCTTCTTTCGTCCTCCCAAGCTCTCTACCCACATGCATCGCCTCCCACGCCACCACCACGTCTGCCTGCTTATTTGTGGTCAGCCAGCACGGTTTGATATGGTTTTATCAAAGACATGGAAACATTTGTGGTTCTTTTTAAACCTGTGGTGAGCCAGTAAGTGCTGTGTGGTGCTTGTAGGAAGAAGCAGAGCTGAAACGGCATCCCGCGGGCTGGGGGAGGCTGGGCCCCAGCATCAGCTAGCCTGACACGGTCTTACACTGCAAACCACTTCTATGGCCCAAATCGCATTAAACATCCCATCTCAGTCAGTCAGCTTGTGCAAGCCCTGCCTGAAGGTTCTTCAGGCTCCTCAGTGGGGAAGGATGTGCAGAAGATGCCCTTCACGTGCACTTTCCTGCAGCGCGCTGGATCCACCCTTCCCAGGCGTGACCCTCCCAGGGGGGTCCCACCTTCCCAAGGATGCCGTCACCAATGCAGAGGTGTCCAAACACAGCGGTTTCTGGCTGCTTGAGAAATCAGTCACCCGACCGGTCCCTCCTGGCTGATGACATGGGCTGAAGGAGCTGGGACGGACAACTGCGCATCTTAAAATCACTCACGGGGCTCCATGACGACCTCCTGCCTTGAATGAATCTTCTGCCAACTAAAAGCAAGTAAAACTGGAGCAAACAAAGTGTTGACAAGGACAGGGATCCATTAGGATGAATTTTTGTCTCTTCATGCTTCCGTGGAGCTGGTGCCAATGATCTCAGCCCCCTGCCATTCAGCCAGGTGTGACCACTGCCTGCACAGGGTAACTCACTGCAAGAAGCCCAAGGAAAACCCCAGAACGGTGAAACCACCCACCTTGTTTCTGTATGAACAACTCCACACGGTCTAAAATACACGTTGTGGAGGTTTGAAACAGATTTAAAGTCTCTCTTGAATTTTGACGTTTACCTGAATTGGAAATATCCGTGTAAAGGGCTGCATTTTATTTTTGCTTGAAATGTTTTGTTGCCTTTCTAGCAACCACTTACATTCTTTTGAATGGATTCTAGTAGGACTTTCGTTAAGTACACAAAATTATATTTTGCCTAGCTGCAGTTGTGGATGAAATCAGGAGGATGAAATGCATGAAATCATGTGGATGAAATGCAGTTGCTGCCTGCAATTCTGAAAAAGTGAGTTCTACCATTTTTATCCCCAAAGTGTAGGCAATTTTGGATAATCTTAGAATAGCTTTGGACCTATTTCCACTTGCAGGACTCTAAGTGACCCCAAAACAGAATCAAATACCCATCCCTTGAGTGCTTCCATTAGATGATGGTGAAACACATCCTCAGAAATAAAAGTCAATCTGATCCTATAAAATACTTTCTCAAAAAAAGACTCAAGGAGTTTAAAAAAAAACAAAACCAACAAACAGAAAGGTCACTTAGTGGCATGGAAGAGAGCGTTGGCACAAGTTGGCCTCAAGTAGAACAAAATGCAGAGGTTTATGGAGCAGAAGAGACTCCCACCATCGTGCTTCCCAGCGCCCTCAGTGCTGCAACACCACTCTTCCAAGCACAGCTGCATCACCGGACCTCGTTTGCTGAAGGGATTCGTTATGTAAAAATAATCGGAAATTTCTCTGGAGTTTCCTGGTTCTCTGGACCTTGTTTTAGCGTGCCACCTCAGTACCAAGTGATGAAGTTACTTTTGCTGTGTGTTCAACAGGTAGATTGCAGGTAGAGAGTAAACCTCCTTTGAGGTACTGAGAGCTAAAATGACACGCCATTTTCTCATCTAGCACTACTTGAAGAAAATTTCCTGCAGCAAACATCATCAAACTGATGCACCGAGTTGCCGTGGTTCCTTCGCCTCAATCCTAATGGGCCAAGCAGCGTACAAGGCCCTCAGAGCACGCTCATCAATTATTGATTAGGTCTGAATCACCACAATTAGTATTCTATAAGCATTTCTTTCTCCAGACCAATATGCATGTAAAGCTTGCCGATTTTCCACTGCTTAATCACATCTTCATGTGTTGAAAATTCATGCGCTTGCATGAAAATTCATACTTGCAACGTTTTAGCAGTTTTTGCAGAATGACACTCCTTTTATTTTCACTGATTCAGTATACAGCCACACGATACACTGAAGCTAAGAAAAATTGGGCAGAATGATTCACAGCAAAATTCTGAGAAGTCCATTTCTTCTAAATCAAGGCAGAAACAATTCCTATACACTCCGGGATCAGTGACTAAATTCTACATTAAATCTACTTACTGCTATAAATAATCATTAGCGACAATACTCCTATAACCTGAAAATAAGGCAGGGGCAAGATCTCATCTACATCTGATTTATATTTACAGTGTTCATACTTGTATATTATTTTATATGCAGACACTTGTATAAAACAACAACAAAATAAACTGTCCCCAGAACAACAAACAGGGTATATTGTACAGCTTTTAAGTTATGGTATACAGTAAAACTGATATCACATCCTATAGGTTATAGGATACATTAATAAATAGACAATGATATATTAATTTGCAAGTTTAACACAGAATTTTAAAAGAGGAAGTAAGATATTACATACAATGGGGCTGCTTCATCATTACTGCTTTTACTCCCATTTAAAATAATGGCACTTTCATGTCATGGGAAACTTGGAAGCAATAAGGTAATGAATCACAGTCAGTACATACAAATTGGCAGAGCTGTAATGTTTTAAGAGCAACCTAAATTTCTTGGAGTCCGAGTGCTCAATTTTTCAAGCCTGAAGTTGAATCATTCACATTTAGTTTCTCTGCCTGCCTGTTTAATATCTAGAGGGGGAAAAAAAAAAAAAAAAAGTACTTATCTTATGGTATTCACCAACTTTGCTTTTTGATTTGGAAGTAAATACTCAGGTTATTGCTTTGCCATTGCTATTTCACACCAAAAAAGAGCCAAGCCATGGAAGCCCATGGCAGTCCCACAGGTAGCGGGTGATGTGTTGGCTTTTAATGGTAAGTGGCAACCTAGTCTCTAATCACTCTACAAATAGAATTTAAAACCCTAAACTACTTTGAGACATTCATATATTTTACCTACTACTAAGCTGGCAAATATGATTTAATTACAAGTCTGTAGCCTAGGTAATAGCTTTTAAATCCACTGAAGCCAAGATGTGCCATAACATTCACACAACCACACACAGAGTTGTATCTAATTCCTAATTTTGCAGTGCCGCAACTCTCCAGCAGTAACAGAAATGTAGGTATGTACATATGTAACAGAAAAAGAGTAAACCAGTGTGGCGGATGGACTTATTTCTCATGCTCACTGATTACATTTATATTAAAAAACAGCATTAGCAGAGGACTGCTGTGGGAAGAGAAGCACAAAATGCTGCTTAAGAGCGTCTGAAGCCAGATGGCCGGGTAGGTAAGTGGTAAATGTCGGACACAAAGGGGTACTTTTGATGGCCAGGGCTGCTTGTGCTTCTGTTAGTCATGGCTTCTCCAGCTACTCACAGAGCATGATGATGATGAGGTCTAATGGGGAAGCTGCCTAACAGTCATAAACACCATTATACATGTCTGCTGCACCAGAGAATTTGTCCTTTGGGCTTTGAAAGACACAGGAGGCAGCCATGGGGGGCTGAGGGATTAAAGGCAGATGGTGATTTTATGTCTGAGTTAGACTTAAAGAAACAGTATGCTTCACACTGCAAATCAATGTTTATTTTACCACAGAACCATCAGAACCGACAACAGGGTGGCCAGAGCACATCTTCACTAATCTATCCCATAACAACACGGGAGTACAATTTTCAAAGACACATATTTATACATCTGGTAACCACTTTTGTCCCCATTACTTGATTAAAGATTAGAAACGCTTTGGGACACACATACACACATTAAAAAGAGAAGAAAGCAATACAAATTTTTTGTTGCTGTCAGAAATAGAAAGTGCCAGGTAGTACATCATCGTTTCCTGGTCCCACTGTTGCCACTGGCAGACTTATTGAAACTTTTGCTCATTTGTGGGAAGTGTACAGTTGGTGTTCTTTCAGTGGGGCCATACAGCCCTAAATTCCTGGCTGTAGCTGACTTTCGAAGAGGCTTAACACTGGGAAAAGGATTGAAGACTTGCGGCTTTGGGTTCCCAGGCTGGGGAGATTTAGCCGGGTTTCCGCTGTCGCTGGATGAGCTGGAGGACTCTGATAAATGTGGCTGGCCAGAGTGATGGGATGTTGACTCAGCATCTGTTTTGTTATCTGAGGTGAGTTCCAGGGCTTCCAGTTTTAGCTGAACCACTGATAAGTTTGTACTGCTGTCCGCAGAGCCTGGCTCAGATGACTGCCGGTCAGCTTTTTGAGTAGTCCTGTCATCCAAACCACCTCCTTCTCCTTCTCCAAACTCAGAATGTTTGGAAGTCTCCTCCTTTGCACCAGGACTATTTGTTTTACAGTTCTCGCTCTGCTCATCGATAAGTCCTATGGTATCCCCGTACCCCAGCTGGCCTTTGGCCCTAGCAATATTCTTTCGATGAACTCGTATGTGAGTGCGCCACGGAGAGTTCAGTTTTGTTTTAAGATCTTCTTGGGGAATGGGAGACATCTTCCCTGTAGCGTGACTTGGGATGTGAATAACAGCATTTTTGAGAGACCTGTTATTCAATTTCATCTTCTTTCCTAAAAGGAGATGGTTTATCACTGGGGAATGGTTTACCTGAGAAGGGAGGAGGCTGGTAACTGGCCCTTTGTCTGAAAGAGAATGTTTAAAAGAAACATGGTATTGTTAAAGAACAAAACAAATTAATGTTCTAAGGATCCACTACCAAATTTCATGCCTGCCTTGAGGTATAGCAAAGGTTTGTAGGACTGACTGCTATTTAAAAATAAAAAATAATCATAAAAAAGAAAAAATCACTGAACTTCTCTTACATCTTGGACTCAAACAGAAAGCTGTAACTTCTATAATAAAGATTTCCTGTCCTCCCTCCCTGTTTCTTACCTATGGGTAACTCCTGAGCCAGGAATACCACAAAAACAAACCGTAACAAAATTAGCTTCTCGATTTTTGCAATTGCACTGTAACTGATAGTTTAACATTACTACTGAATTCTGACCTTTCCCCTCTCCTTCATTCCTCTTCCAACTGTAAGAAGCAATTCAGTCCCTATACGAGGTCAGTCAAATAAGCCTCTCCATGAGGCCTGTGTGACTGCAGAATGAACCAATGTATTTTTAACAGATAAACTGCATCAACTCTTTTCTATTAGGCCCTCCTATTAAACCAGAGCAGCAGACTCAAAATTAGGTAATTAGATGACAGTTTGATTAAACCACAAACCCAGGCCCACATCATGATTAGTAAGATTAGAAAGGTCTGTGTTTGAAGGGTGGGGGGTGGCAATCCTTGGGAATCAACATTTTACTGTTTGCACTGTTTCTGCTGGCTACAGCCTTTGTCCAAAGCAAATACTTTGCCAATATGTAAAAAAAAAATTTCCTTACGAATGATGTTAATGTTGATGAAAAATTGCAGCTCTATGTATTCAAATGCTCCTCCTAGGACAAGTTTAGACAATCTAGGAGAGGAATAAAAATTCTCCCCAGTGACCTATCTGCATGGTTCAACGCTGACTTAGAAAGACGACACCTAAGTGGGGAGGAATGAGTGGGGTGGACTGTGTTCAGCTTGCACACCCACTAAAGCCTTCAGCTACACTGTTCATGCTAACCCCTGTGCTGAGTTTGCCAACTGGGGAAATAAGACTCTAACACAGATTGCTAAACAACGGACTGATGTCCAGCTCAATCCTCACAGCAGTATCATTACAGCTAGGTAAACAGCCACAGTGGAACATCTAAGCCAGCTCTTCAACTGTGTAATTTGCCATGCCCAGAAGAACTCAGAGGAGTTCGGATAATACGGACCAGCTAGGAATCTACCTGTCACTTGGTGTGAAGTGTACCCATCTCCTCATTTCACTTTTCCCAGTGCATCAGTATGTCAACTCCAAGAATGCCAAAGAATGAAAGTTTTTAATCAGAGAGATCAACACAATGCACCCAGATAGCAAAGACACTGTTAAATACCATTGTTCAGCTGGTCCCTGGGACCTAAATAAATCCCAGGGTCATCATCTTCAGATCCTGACAAAAGAAGAAAAAACATCACCTTCTCATTTACAATCTGTCTGTACAAAGCAGCACCTGCTTTACTACTACTGTGTTATACATTCTATCAGTCTCTCGTTTTGTCTGTTTGCTTAAATGTGAAAGAATGTCATTCGCCTTGTCTCCTATGATGAAGTCAGCTTGTAATAAATCAGTAAGTGAAGCATGTTCTAATACGTTACCTGCTCTGATATACACATGGTGAACCTGCTGTTGCTGCTTCTTCTTTATCCTGGAATATTGCTTTTTCAGTGCATTAATATCAGTGGTCATACGCTCCATCATCATGCTGTTAAAAGCAGCATGATACTCGCTTCGGCAAGAATCTATTGCTCCTGGACTTAATTCTGCAATGTTACTGGAACCCAGCCTCTGTTCTTCATTCTGATCTGCACAGAGTAGGGAATAAAGTGGAGATGAGGAGTACAATTGGCTTACTCAAGAATTCCGCAGATTATCTACAAAGGAAGTCTATGCCTGATTCCTAGCATCTTATTTAACCGCAGCCTTTAATTAAAAAGTTATCAAAGCTGCACTATTTATAATAAGAAATATTACACTTCTAGAATTACTGCTTAAAAATAGCAAGGGTTTGAGTGGAGTTTAAAGGGGACAAAAGTCATTTAACACAGCAATGCAAAGTTATAAGCACAGTTCTTCAATTACCCAAAAGTACATCACTCCATCACTAAAGTAATTCAGAAACTGATTATCAAAGACACTCAGCTGGTCAAAGAGGAGGCTAACAATGCAAGTTATACAATATACTACAGTCAAGCAGGCATGAGATTAAACAACCGACCTAGCGATACCAGCAAGAAGCACCAAGAAACAGTTACAGTACCATAGGGAGAAAGCTACTAGTAGCAACAAAAGGGATAGACGCAGAGCAGCTGAGGATCAGGCAACTTGAGAGTGTCTCTGATCAACAGCTGCAGAGCAACAGCAGCAGTACAATTTATTTTCACAGCTGTTTCTGATGCACTACCAGCCTGGCACTCCAGGGTCAAGGGGATAATTCTTTTTCAAGGGATGTTTATTTGTCTTTGGCTTAGTTTGCAACAGCAGTTTGATGTTCTGACTAAGTGCTAGCTTGAAGCAGCAGATAGAGACTGACAGTCCCTCAGGAGTGGAGGAACAAAACACCACAGCAAGAGCAAAATTGCAGCTTACAGGTCTCAGCAAAACAAAGCCACAAGAATGATGATGTGTAATCAGATAACAGTGACTGCTACATCAGTCCGGGGTTTTTTTTGGGGGGCAGGTGGGGGGGAAGGCAGGGGTGGGTTGGGGATAAATAACTATAGCCTCTCCCAGGATATCATAAAATCACTGTTGATCCAGTACCATTTTGTAAAGGCTGCTACAAGTTAACAAACAATCTTCTTTTCTTGTATGGATCAGAATTTTGTTCTGCTTGTAGAGCGTGCATAGATGAACACACAATTCTGTCTGAAATTTTATTTCGACATGGAAGGATTTGAAAAATAGTGACATTTTGTCAGAACATCCTAAGCCATACCCAATTTTTTAAAAAAAAGTGAATAATAATAACCAAAACATACAACAGTCTGAAGGTTTGGCCAAAAGGGCGGTGAAATGACCTGCGGAATTCGCTCACTGCTGATTGATAGATTCCAATATTAGCCATGCATATGCTAATAAAGATCAGGATTATTTATTACATGTACAGTCTTCAGAAAATGCTGACTACCTAACCATTGCGGAATTAAATGTGGATTTAGGGTGGAGTTTTTTTCCACACGTGCTTCTTTTTTTGTGGGTGGCCAACACTATGGGGTTGGGTTTTTAACCATTACTGTAGCCAAATCCTTAACCCACACTGTCATTTATTGTATACATACAGCCTTCACACTTGACTTTGAAGGCATCTTCACGGACCACAGAGCAAGTCATTTGGTACCTGCTGTAATCTCTACATGAATATAAAATGCAATTTTTATAGCAGATTTCACAGAGGAAGCCACAGAGGATTTCTAAAAGGTCATGCAGATTCAACTACATTTTCCAAAATGAACAAAAGCACTTTTACCTTTCATCTGTTTCTGGTATTTTTGGAGCTCTGGTGCCAAAAACCCACTTAATGGTCCAAGACAGCCAATTGCATTGGCAATTGAGTCTTCATCATCTAGGTCATTCTCCTCGTCACTGTCTCTGATTCTGCCTAGCCTTCTGTCAAATAAGAACATAAGAGAAATAAGAAACAAACATTTTAAATATGATCATTACCAAACATCTTTATCTTCTTTAGGAGCATACAAGAGAGTATGCTACCTGTCTTTTTACTGTCTGTGTAGGGTAAACCATAACCCTATATGCCATAAGCATATAAACTTACCCTGAAAGTGAAGTTGATTTTACTGCTGCAGGGAAAGGAGTAATGTTGTACGTGTATTTCTCCCTTAATTCTGCCAGTTGTGGGAAGGGAAACTGAGCCATGGTATAAACAGTCTAGGGAAAATAAAAAACCACAGCTTTTAAAATTTTCACTTTAACTAACAGTGCCACAAAAGATTTCTCCATGAACAGACTTGCAGAATCTTGCAGGATTAAAGGCTGCACATTTTCATGTGCTGTAAGAAAATGGAAATGGTCTAGTTTTATGGTTCAGTCGGTATTTCCTATAAGAAAAATAGACTGATTCACTAGAAAAATACATGGTTCAGAGAAAAAAAAAATAAAAATGGAACTGATAACATGAGACGTAGGGTCCTTTTCAACTCCTATACTTATTTAATAATCATTGTCAATCCTCCCCTTGCCAGCAAAATGGAAATCCTCCTCTTCCAATTACGATTTCACTTACACGAATGCATTATTGAGGTTCTGGACATCTTCCAGAAGACCTGTGTTTCTGCTCAAGTATTCAATAAGGTATTGACACTAGCATAGACAGGAAGAAGCGGATCGTCACTTGATGTGGACTGTTAACAGATCCATTACTTCACCTGAGCAGTCCCAAGAATTTGTGTGAAGGGAATCACTTCAACACAAAAGTTATGGCCAAAGAGGAAGGACCCAACATTATCCAGCTCAATTTTCTCCTCTCAGTTTCTGGTTTTGATTGTTGTTTGGGGGGGGCAGGTTTGTGAGAGGGCTTTTTTTGTCATTTGTTTGTTTGGGGTTTTTTTGGGGGGGTAGTGGTGGCTGGTTTTTTAAAAGACATTTGTTCTACGGTGAACAAAAAAATCTCTCTGCAACTCTGAACTCAACATGTAGTCCCTAGAACTTAAAACAAGGCCATAAAAAAAACTCTAACGCATTTTATTTCCTTCAATACTCACAATTAAAGAAGATAAACAGTTGCAAATGTATTGGCTTTCAGCATTTTTTTTTTTGCTTTAGGTAACTGTAACTACAGGATGCCTGTCACCAGCCAACCTGGCATACAGACACATTGTATTCCTTGCAATATCCCTGCTGATTTGTTCCTACCTATTTTAGTTGCCTTTTTTTTCCCCCCTGCTTTTGTACACTTAAAATTACAGGGCTTTCAAATAACTGACACAATTCACTGGGAGTCTTAACGTCAGAAGTAAAAAGAAAAAAATAGCAAAAATATAATTTCTTATAGTTTCTCTGAAATATTATAGCTTTTCCTCATCTTGAAAATTAAATGTCTTCTGAAAGATAGCTGATGAGAAATTTTTATGTTGCTATGACAGGAAATCTCCACTTGTATTTTTTTTTCCTTTGCTGTTAAGTCAGTGACATTTTCATCTGAAGGCAAATGGCCTCAATTAAGATAAAAGGAAATTTTGAACAATTTCTACATAATCCATTCTTGAACTGTGCCTTGTCTGCGCTAAATACACTAAGGAAAATCGCCAACATGAGTTCAGTACTAGACTTTTCCTGACAGAGGAAGGGAAAAAAAGTTTCACTAACAGCAATGATGTAAGCAATGAGGATCAGAAAGGTCACTCCTGGCTGGATCAGACACAGGGCAGTAGTGCAGCTCAACAGGCTCCTGCATGAAAATGCTTTTACAGTTTGAGCCCTGCACAGATTGTAAGGCAAGGAGGATGCCTACAAAAACCCAGAGCACGAACTGAAGCTTTGCCATTTCATGAATCTACAATGCTACTGTGAAAGACAAATATTTTCTAGGGCCTGAACAGCGAAATCCCGGCAGTCTACCAGACGAAGGAATTTTATGATCTGGAGAAAGACCTACCTCCGGCCCAATGTGTCTGCCTGCTTGTTTGATCTCCACCACACTTTCCTGTTTTTTTCCCCCATACGTCTCAACTGTCTCCCTTCATAGAGAAGGAGGTGTGTCTGGAATTTATTTCTACTTTTTATGTCAACAGCCTTTTCAGGTAACTTGTTCCATATGCTAGTTACCCTTTCAGTGAAACAGTCGACTCAGGGTCCTCCATTTACTCCTGGCACCTACTGTTTCAGATTACGCTTTTAGCTTTTGCCTGTCTCCAGTCTGTGTCTCTTCCAGATCCTGTGCAATTTCTTTCACTTAGCATACATGTTTTTAGCTTAATTACTTGTTATCAAATTATAACTGGAGGCCTCACCTGCCACCTGGCTAAGAGATCCACAAACAAATTTTATGCTGATGCAAGTTCCACTGGAAATTAAAAAAATATTGTCAATCAACATGCTTATCTCCTCATAGCAATACTTGACTTAAAACATCCTGTTCCCAGTTTGTATATAGCCTTGGATGCCATTTGGTTAATTCTGGTGAAACTGTGCCAGAGGCGAACAGCCTACATATATGAAGCACGATGCAGCCAAAATTAGCATCTTATTTATGGCCATAAGGGACAGATTCTGTTAACAAGAAAGGAGACAAGAAAAACACCCCTCTTCTCACCTTAAATCAGTAGCATTTGTCAATCCTTTGCCTTACTCTAAAAATGCAAAGCCATCTAGACCCTCAGCAGAACAGCACACAGAAGGTGATGGGCCGTGGCTCCAGAAGAGGGTAAGCTGTTTTGCAGACAGCTCCCACACACTTATCTCAAGAGCCACCCCACACTGGTTTAAGGCTCTTCTCTCTTTTCACCTTCACTAAGAAAACAAAACAAGAAGCAAAAGCAAAAACAAACCCAAAAGAAAAGAGACAAAGTGCTACTCAAGTAGAAAGTTAACAGTGAATACCATCAAATCAGGGTAACTGTCTACGGGAGACAGTCTAAAATGCTAGAGTACTACGGAGGGATTCATCCCTGCTCCCCTCCACCACAGTAAATGAACAGGGATGCCTCTCCTTTACCTGTTTGCTTCTCATCTCCTCCACACTGCAATCTTTATAGGCATACAAACAGAATTAGTTTAGCTGCTCATAAAAATGCTCGCTTTCTGAGAAGGCATGAAAGTGTGTACTCAATCTAGCAAACGCTGTTTAGAATATCTGCAGACACCTGGTGTATAGCCTTCTGTCCCCATGTTAGAACCAAAGTTTATTAATAGGCCAATAAAATGACATTACTGAACACCATATTTGTTTAACTTCTAGTCCTGAATACATACCCGGTCTAGCACCTGATGTGTACAGCACTTACCCTTTATTTACCTCAACCGTTCAATCTGAAAAAGGAGAAAGCTGTAGCCTTGCTTGCTCCTCCAATCCCTCCATGCTCTCCTCAGCACAACTTCATATGGACTCTGGCCACGCAAGGGCCAAATCTGCAAAAGCTTTAAGCCCTCAATCCTAGGTATGTGTACTGTCTGGCTGGGAGGGAGGGAGGCACTTCTTATTATAAACTTGCACCAACTATACATGCTGCTGGTGGAGAGAATGAGGACAAGAGTCCTCTGATCTACTTTAGACATCTGCTCTGTCAACACTTGTCCCTGAAGGATCAGCCATACCTCCCTCCTCCAACTCCCAAAGGAAAGAGGCCTTTTAGAGCACAATTTGTTTTCTCATGGCAGAGAAACGCCTGTTACTCCTCACTGGCTTAAGTGAGCCTGGAGAGGTAGTTCAGATGCAAATGTAAATGTCATGCAAGTCTAAAGAAAAGTGAGATGACTGCCACCAGCAATCTTCACTGAAAGGCAGAGTAGGATATTAATCCTTTCCCACAGTAGGATACTAACCCTGGAGCCACCTTGTAAAAAGTATTAGATGTAAATTCACTGTTCTGACTTTGATTAGGAAAAAAAGAAAAAAAAAAGAACATTTTGAAAACAAAGCAGTCTAAACATTCATCTCTGACTGACTCCTCTGAAAAAGCCTAATACAATTAAAAAACCAGCATCTTCAAGCAGCCTGGATCCTTTCATTAATGCAATGGTTCATATGGCTTTATTTTCTTCTTCAACACAAAGAACATTGTTCAAAAGCAGTTGTAAACATTCATCTCTGACTGACCCCTCTGAAAAAGCCTAACGCAATTAAAAAACCAGCGTCTTCATGCAGCCTGGATCCTTTCATTAATACAATGGTTCATATGGCTTTATTTTCTTCTCCAACACAAAGAACATTGTTCAAAAGCAGTAGCCAGACACATGGTGGCATTCATATATCCTAACGGTAAATTCTTGTAGCGCCTAATTCTCTCCACGTACAGTGCCTAGAGCGAACATCTCAGAGAGAGATGACTACACTGCCAGTGCCTGCCTTTGACTTGAAGAATGCTATCTAAATTATGGCGTGGATTCTTCAACTGAGAGGATACACACAAACCAGACACACTGCTTCTCTATGCAGAAAACTTAAACCTGCCACATTCTCTTTATCAAAGGCAATGCTATCCTACCTTAACGCTCCTGTCAGCGCCACAAAATACATATGTACACTATGAATACATATATACTTTGCACCAAGTGCTTATTTTTTGCTGAAGCACAAAAGGACTACTAATTTAGTACACTTCTAATTGCAACTGTTCAAAACCCAAAAAGATCCTTCCATCCCTTCAGCAGTAAGTTACCTATGCCTTATTTTCTGTTACACACAACAGCAAAGAAAGATATCCATACTGAGTCACTAAAGCCCACTTCAGCTTTCCCAACATTATTCCTTGTCACAAATGCCACATCTTGATTTTGTACTACACTTGAGACCAGGAACTGAAACACAATGAATATGAGAAGGCATCAGCTTGTGCTGCCCTCCTCACACATCCTCAATATCTTGAAACCTTAACACTTATTTTAAAAGTAAGCGAGTACCCTCTGACCAGCTGCATTTCCCTTCTTGATGCAAAACAAAGTCACAGTGATCACCTCTCCCATTCCTAGAGCTCCCTCATCAGACAAAATAACAATAACAAAAATTAAAAAACCTGAAAGTAATCCTTTACTTCAGGGCAGTACTTCACCAGACTAGGTGTGTTATCCCAGAGAGTCAGTAAGTTTTCCTTCCAATAATGGGTAACAGAAGTCACCTGCTAACTACTGCGAATAAACTCATGCAACTTCATAGACAGACTGACTTCCCCTAAGACAGGTGAAAAATTTGAGGTCAATTATGTGCTCTGTATTTGCACCCATTTAATCACCATGCTCTAACTCATCAAAAGCAATGTTCCAGAACTGTAGCATGAAGTCTTTACACAACATTTAAGTAGACAACATCTAAAGGATATCACAAAAAGAAGTCTAAGTGCGAATCCATAAAATTGCATCTGCAATATTAAAGGCCTTTCCTTTCCCAGAACAACGTGGATCTTTGTTCTCAGACAATGATGTATGCTTTAAGAATTCAGGGTCTGCAATTATCTACAGATGTCTTTGTTTATAGCTCACTGACGACTGTTCATGCCTTTTTTTTTAAATCATGAAGGATATTTGTTTTCCCTGTCTCAGTTGATAAACTCTTGTCTCCCACAGTGTCTGCAGAATGAAAAGGACACAGTGTAATAAATAACTGACCACAACACAAAAATAAAACAAAAGAACATCCTAAAAATTATGACTACTAAAAGATTCTACATCATACTTGCGTAAATCCAAATGGGCATGAAATCACAACAAACTTTCAGCTGTCAAGACACAACCAATTTTTATTAAATGGAGCTTAGTGGTCCTCAATATTTAATGTATAAGATAAGATTTTAGCTTTAACTGCAGGTCATGTATTTGTTTCATTGACATGCCAGCTGAACTCAGTTATCTTAAACTTTTACTCTTGGGAGAGTTTAGGTTTCTGCAGTATCTGAACAAAAATGTAATTTGTTAGAAATCAGCACCTGAAGGATGCACAGAAAACACAAACAATAATTATATCACAATTACTCACCTGCATGAGTTCATTGCTGTCAATCAGACTGTCTTCCAGCATCTCCTGGGTCAGCTTGCCCATGGTACTGTAAAACTCATCTGCAGTTTCACAACACTCTATTTGCCTACATCAAAATACATAAAAAATGTTGGGTTTTTTTTTTTATTTTACTTTTACATATGGTTATACACCTCCAAACCAAAACTGAACTTTCTGTTATCATAAAATACGTGCTTCCATTAGTCACCTTAATTCTTACGTTTATTGCAAACCTCCCTGCACTTCCAAATACTAAAACTGTGCACACCACATTAGAAACACTGGTGCAGTAAAAGGATGTGCTGAGCACAGCTTACTATCCTGACTGCTCACGATACAGGATTCATGGATGCCCAGACAGGTTATTCCCTCTTCCCCTTTCACTTCTACAACATGAGAATCAATAAATCCCACCTCCTACTAGCACAAGGGAGCTCTCTCATCAGCTCAAGGGAGCATAAAGAGCTCTTGACTGCCTCATCACTCATTCTTCACTATGCACCAAATGGCTGAATTCACTGGTTGAACTGTCTTTTTGTCAGACGGGAATATATTTGCTGGCCAGAAAACATTCCGGTGGAGTAAATTAAGTATAGGTGTATTTATACATGTCACTGTATTCAAAAGAGCTGAGCCCATAAACAACAGTTACAAGGTATGCAGTTTGATCAGGTTATTCTTTTGGACACATTCTTACAGATTTCTTCATTCTGTTCCTTCCAATTTTTATAAAACATGTTTCATTTTGGCTTTAAGTTTTATGGTAAAATTTTCAAAGCAGTGACTTCCTTTTTTACCATGTTGAGCTGGAACATTCATAATTACAGCTTTTAAGTGCACAGAGACCCACTGGAATAGGACCTTTTATTTAAAGGTATGGTACAAAGTAATAAAGCACAAGGGGACTACATATAGCTTAATCCTAATGCAAATGATTCATGCAAGTTTCATTCATGAACTGAACAAATAAAGCTCTTAGGAAATTATTATTCTAATTATTATTCTTCAGATTAAAAATTAAATATACTAAACAAAGTCTCTTACAATGCTACTGGCCTGCAATGCTCATTTATTCAGAAAATAAAAAAAGAAATGAAATCTCCAAGGATAGAGCTAAACATAAATCCCAGTGGTTCAATCTCAGGGAAAAAAAAGGAAGGTGAGTGTTGATAGGCATCACAAGAAAAATTTGATGCAGTTGCTGACACCAGCTGAAAAAAGTTTCCAGCTGAACTAACATCTGCTGGACCTGTCAGAGCTCACACCTCCCACTGAAGTCAGTGACAAAACTCATTTCTCCAGGAGCACTGTACACTCTTTGGAATGCAAATATTTGCTGTGACAACAGAGGGGTATAGAAGAATCAACCATCTCTTGTGTTTTGTCCTATGTGGTGAGTTTCCAAGGCCTTAAGGTACTATAATAGAAACTTGGCTAGAATGAGCTTAAAAGCAGAGAATTTCAGGAAAATGTGTTTGCAGGCCTCAACAGAAAAGAACTGTGTAACACTGAATCGTTCTCTTAGTAACACTGAACTCTTTTCTTAGATGTGGCCAACCTAATAAGGGAATTAACATCCCCAGTTTCAGGTACACAACTAAATTAGTTACCCTCAAGTCTCTCTGTACGTCTTTCCACAGAAGATTTACCAGCTCCCTCGGAGGTCTAGGTTCTGGAAAGTCCAAACAACCTTTTAGCATAGCATCAAGACATTACACACAGACAACACAAACAACTGGAGACATTTCCTGCAGCAAGGGTCAATTAATTATCATGCCCATTCCGACGTGATGTCAGAAGCATATGTTTTTGGGGAAGCCATAGAGGCACTTCATACAGCTTTTTCAAAGCAGAATCACTCTCCTGAAAGATTACCTCCTGTTTAGAATTGAGATCACGCTCTTCAGAACAACAGAAGTTACACACATTGCTTGTACTGAAAAGAAAAATCAGATAAAAATGACCACTTACTCTCCTAACTTTGCCCAGATAGCCAAAGCTACTCTCAGTATGATTTCAGAGCCTTCAAAGAATACTGAATCCCAGATCTTCAGAACTGTATGGTTAGGCAGGCAAGTGGCAAAGAGGGTCAGAAACCACTGCATTGTGAAGACATTTGTAAGTGGGGGTTCGTAGCCTCCTGGGGGGGGAAGAAAAAAAAGCTTAAAGTAATTGCAATTTACTATTATTTTACAAGGAGTATAAACTGCATACTGAAATCCACCAGACATTCTAGTACCTCTGTTATTGCTCAAAACTTACTTAGCCTGCAGCTGTCCAGTGATAAGCTGAGAAAGAGAGTGATGGAAAAATGACATAGTTAGTCACTTTTCATTCTGTTGCACTGCAAAAAGCTCTAAGCAGCAGCATTGGTTTTGGACCATAAACCTTGGGAAACACCATCACACTTTTTTTTTTTTCTTATATCAGAAAGATTGTTTTTCCTTCCCCAAAGCCATATAAGTGAAAAGCTTCTATTAAAAAACAAAACAGAAAAAAAAAACACCCCACACCACCAAAGAACCCCCAAACCCAGTGTATTTCTTCAGAAACTAATGGCATAAGAAGTCTTTATCTACATGAAGGTGAAGGTGACTGTCTCTGTAAAGTCTTATCTATTGTTTTAATATCCTGACGCACTGCCAGCTTTGCAGAAGTGACTCTAACACATTCAGCTTTTCTTTTGGCTTGTTAAGTTGCAAACAAGATTTAGTATTTCAGCCTGAAACTCTGAAGTTTTACTTTTTTGTTATGCTCAGAGAACACTGTGTGCATCCTAGTATCAACTGATGCACTGAAGGCCATGACCAAAGAGGCTGCTGCCTGTGAAAACACTTTCAAACAGCAAACACTTCCTAGACACCCTTTGTTTTTACACAGTTTGGGCACAGTCACAGCTTATTTACATGGTAGCAGATCTTTTCTAAGATGGAACTCAGGGTGCACTTAGCTACCAGACTGACATAAACACCAACTAACAACCAAAAAACGCACCCTCCTCAAAACAGCCCCAAATAAAAGAGCTGTTATCTTGTTAAAAAAAAAAGTCTGGATGGAATGCTATACCAGGAAGAGAAAAACAAACCCACAGTGCAAAGCCAGTTCTCAGGTAGCAACCCAAGAAGGACTTCTGAGTTTTGCACCTGTGTATCGCTAAGCATCCAAGTGAAGAAATACCAACCACCCAGAAATGACTCTCACCTTGTAACTCTTCCCAGAACTGCTCTATAAGCTAGCAACTACAAGGAGCAATGGCAGGACAGGTATCTTGAGCTAAGGCAAGAAACAACCTTTCCAATGGTAGCCCTTGTACGAAGCTGTGTGTTACAGTGTTGTCACTCCATACATTTTTACATCCTTGTCAACATGATTCTGTTTGCAGTTAGTGGCGGGACTAAATTATTTCCCTTTTATTTTTTTCTTTGAGAGCACCACCTATTTATGTTAAGATTATCACTAATGGAAACCATCATCTTTCACCTTAACAATTTAAAGTATATTTTTTTTAAGCAACAAACTCACATAAACATGTAAAAAAACTGTATTTTGAGACCTGTGCTCAGATGAAACAATAGCAAAAAAGAATTTAATAGCATTTTCTGTTGAACCTACCTCCACTTTCTCTGTTAGCCGCTCTTTGCAGGGTATCCAAGTGCTGGGACAGTTCAGGAAGCTTCATTCGTAAAAGATCTCGGAAAACAGCCATATCCACAGAGAGAGCGCGGAGATTATTGACAAAATAGCTATCAGGAAGCACCTTATCAATTAGGTAAATCATGATCTGTGGGGAAAATGAAATATTATCATATAGGACTTAGCAGAGCTAGTTATTTTCTAGGAATAACAGGGGAAAAAAAAAGAATTTTAAAGTTCTCTGTTCACTAAAGAATGGCTTTGAGCCAGTGGCAACACATGCCTCTGGTATCTCCATTTATATGGGGAGAAAACATTGTAATTTTAAGCGTTCACAGGTACCCTAAGTATCCACAAGCAAACAAGGTGCAAAGGCCTCTTGAAGCTGTCCAGAATTTATAAACCATTAATGACCGAAATCAATGTCACAGTAAGCTATGCCCAAACTGGAAACATTACGCAAACCAAGGCAACTTTTGGTACTTCTGATGCTGTACGTGTAGATGAGATTCTCCATGCTGTTGGAAAGTTCCACTGTCCCTTCTCTGGTTGTTAACTGCCACAACTAGAAGACTGATCTTCCAAATCATCTTTTTTCCTCTCTCCAAAATGCAAGATACTGTTCTTTAACACATTTTACTGTGATGTGTTACCATGTGCTGCACTTCATCTTGTTACTTTAAAAGGTGCTAAATTAAGTAGCATGAGACATTTTAAACAGACATCTGTTTCAAGTGAGACACCTCAACGACATGGATGGTAACGTATTAACTGGATACAGTCAAACTTTTGAGAATGAACAAATGCAAGAAAGAAATGTGCAGAAGTCGATGTGTATCACCAGCCCAACAAAAGATGCTGACCTTCACTTCAGGATCTTTTACAATCTTTATGGCCACTCTACAAACCATATCCAGAGAGCTTGCATGCAGTCATTCCCCTCTGCTTCAACTCTCCATTACTCCTTTGTTAAAATTTCAAATGAGCATCCTTACCATATGTTTCATACAGCCTCTAATGCTTGAGAAGTATGGCACCTTCATACACAGGAGATAATCCTCCTTCCAATTCCCCTCTTTTCATAAGGTGCTTGGCACAAAAATTGCTCGGCAGACACTGGACTTCCAAGAGCACCACCTTACACAGTCTTATTCCTTCCTTTTTTCTCAGCTGCTTGTGACCGCATACTACCACTTGTCCTTGCAAGACTTTCACAGGCCATAACAGTCTTCTGTTCCATATTTTAAAGCATGTAGATCAGCAATCAATACAGGCAAATCAATAGCTTCTACACATTTGTGATGAGTTGGGTTGTTTTTTTGTTAAGTTTTAAGGATCGAAAGGAAATAGGTGATTAACAAGTAAGCTGGAGTCTCATACGGCATCAGATTCATTCCCTAACCTTTGCTGAATACTGGGACACCTCATTGTCTTTTAAAAATACACTCTATTTTGTTCAGATATATTTCAACCATTGGAAGAATAATTTAATACAGCAACATTAACTCACAACTGTGCTATTTGTGTTTTCATTAACTTCTTATGACATAAGCCATAAATCCCTATGTCAAAGAAACCATTTTATAAAGGCTTTTGCTCCCTTCCCATTGAGTGGTATTATATATATGAGATATATGATATATGAAAGGATAGGAAAGAATAGCAATCTTTTTGCAACACTGAAGTCCATTCTAGTTCACTGACATGTGAGCTGTTTTGAGAATGCTTTTTTAAAAAAGCAGCTTCACGTATTTAGCAGTTTGCAATAGAAACTTTCTTCATGAGACATCTCTACATATTTATTTTTATTATTTGACTTTGTAATATTTCCCCACAATAATGTGCAGGAAAAATGCTTTTTAAGTTTCAGTATTTATGAGACTTTTATGCATACTTTGATAGCTTCTAGACAGGCAAAGCTGTCATTTTCTTGCTTATCTTAATTTCAGTAGGCTAACTTTCAGGTGTCTTCAGGGATTTAACTTAAACATGCTTACCTGAACTACAGAAGACTCAAGTGTCCCTGGCTGGGCATTCACTGAAGCTGCCACGTTGTTAAAGCCCCATGGTGTCAGTACTACCAGCTGTTCCCCAGCTGCTGGGAGACACTTCCCAAACACAGAGCTTTTGCTTATAACGTCCTTCCCAGAAAGGGGACCTGACTGGCGACCCCCAAAAATCCCCTTGCTCCCTTAACTCCGAGACTCTGCAATAACCGAAACAGTTTCCCCATAGCTCCAATCCTGAGGGCAGCTTTACAGCAACAGCCTCTGCTGCTGATTTGAAGTCACTCATTGCTTGCTGTAGATGGCACAGTGACTACAACAACAAAACAGCCACACGCTAACCCCCAATGCCTTTTTTTCCTCACCTCGTTCCTTTTTTTTTCCCCCCCCTCCTTCCCTCTTTCCTCTCTCTTCTGGGGAAATTCCAACTCCGCAAAGCCCATACACTAAGCTTGGAAAAGAAATTACTATTTTTCATTCCTATTTTTACCAGGTAAGCCCCATTTTACTGCTAACAGCTTTCAGTGCTTTACCTCCCCAGGGCAGTCCGCTGCCATTCCATTGTCTCCTTAGCACAAGATGCCTGATGCTCCTCACAGTAAAAGACAATCCGATAATATAAGGATGCACACAGTTCTTATAATCAATTTGGACTTCATAAACCTTGGGCAATCGTATTTCCTATATTATCATAATGTGTTTTGGGAGCTTCTGGACAGTGTATGATCACGATAAAATGTGACAAATTCTAGTTAAAAATATTGAGGAAATCTTTAGCAAGAATTATAGAAAGGAAATTTTACTCTCTGATATAAAGTAGGTATGTTGTGGTATTTTCCTCCTATTACAGGCAGCTCTCTAGAGTGAGGTACTAAATACCAGCTAGCTGGACTCTACTACCACAAGCTTTACATTTCAGGAGCTCCGAGTGAATTTAAGTATTTACCATATTTAAATCATTGTCTAAGTCAAAACAAACAGCTCAGTATCTCAAGAGTCACAATTATCTTTTACTAATTTGACCCCAACTTACACATATGAGCAAGTTAACTTAGGGAAATTTGCACATGATCTTGGCAAACCTTAAACCATGTCCTCTACTGTATTGCCATTTTCTGACATACTGTAAGTTTCATGAAGCTTTCTTTTAATTAGAATAGAAAAGGTCTAAAAAAATAAAGAACTGTATGACTAATGCAGGCCAGAAAGTAGCCTCAAGGTTATTTATTTCAATTTTAAATACTGATTTTGTGTTTTCCTAGAATTTGCTTTAAAATGCAGCAGATTTATTAACTGCCTTGCATGCTACTGCCACACAAGAAGTCGATAATGGAATCAGAAGGTTTCAGCTATCTATGGTGTTTGGAAGCAGACTTGGGATTATGGGATAAGATATTCTAAAGTCAGTAGCAGTGTTCCCATTTATTTTATTATGGTCAAACCATCATTTATTTCTATTTGAAAAAAAATTTTAACGGTGATGGCATTCAAACTGTTCATTTTAGCGCAGCCAGGATAACAAACAATCGCAAATATAAATTGGTTAACACCTTTGAGTCCTGCTTTTTTTAGGCAGTCTACAAAATTCATGTACTGGTTTATTCTAAACTTCACTAACTAAAAGGAATCTTCAACACTGAAAAAAAATATTTTACTCACTTTCAGGGCATCCCCTTCATTGCCCTCCATTACTTCCAGAATAAGTGCAGCTAGTATGTTAAATCCTTGACAATAGCCAACAGATTTATTCCACCTGGCGTAAGCCAGCAAAACGCGTTTTAATACCACTCGATCTTGCTCTGCCTCCTGGCCACAGTAAGAACTGCAACCAGTTCGGTGAAGGTCCTTTAAAGAAAAAAAGACAAGAACAGACAAGAGAGATGTGCATTTTCCTCCCTCCTGTAGTTCTCTCGCCTGTCCCAGTTCTCCTTCCACCTCCACCCTCCCAAAGTTGAAGACGTTTCTTTTTTTAATCTGTAAACCTTTAGCTTACTGAAGAGAAATAGGTTCAGCAAGCTCTTCAGTAAACACGTTACCTAAAAGATGTTCATATGAAGTTGTCACAGAAGATGTTAACAGATACCTAGGTCTCAAAGAGGCAAGACATAACAGCTGCTTAATTGAACAAGAAAAGCAACTGGTTTTATCGAAGTATAAAAGTAGTACAGGGCAACTAAGTTTTCACAACATAAAAAACCAGAAAGTGTCCTTGAGATTTAAGCGATTTATAAGTGAAAGGCAAAATATATACTACATTGTTTAGTATTTTATAAGTAGTATCATAAGCTTAAATTACCTAGTCCAGATGACAATTGTAATAATCAGGAACACAATGTACTTTGCTCCATATGCTCTAATTAAGGTGACTATAGAACACAATCTCTCCTAGATAGAGCAGTATCTCCTAAATAGGTACATAGACTAATATTAAAGTCACCACAGCAATACAAATCTATTAACCTCTTCCCTAAAACCGTCCACTGCTTTAAACATTAATTAGCCGAGAAATATACACAAAGTTGTTTAACTCCTGTAAAATAACTGAAAAATGCTCAACTGCTATATTATAAAGCATACCTTTTAATCCCAGCAAGTATTTGTGTTTATTTATGGAGAAGAGGAAAAAAACCCACATCTGTCATCTGTTCCTTTGTCTCCATTAAACTCAAGTATTTCTTTTAAAATAAAAGTAGAAATTGGGGGGGGGAATAATCAGTAACAGCAGGGTTTTTTTTCCCAGCTAACACTAACAAGACCAGTGCAGAAGAAGGACCAAAGCAGCCGAAGAAATAATTTTAGTGGGCTAAAGGGAATTAAGATGAAATTTTTGCCATAGCAGTTCTAGAGAGCAAAATAAATTCAATTTCCATCTATTTAAAAAAAATAAATCAACTTTTCATTCAAAAATTAAAATAAAATAATGAATTAGCTGGCTACCTTTACTATCTGGATGCCCATAGAGTCATCATCAGGATTACTTCTTTCATTGAATGTGAAACGCATGGTTTTATCCCAGTCAATGGCTATACTGTGTAAGTACTGATCAGCTAGGGTCAGCCAAACCTAGAAATACACAAACCAAATCAACACAATAAATTATTTCTCAGATAAAACATGAACAGATTTGATATACACCATTAGATGAACCTCAGCAGCTTCATCCATATGTTATCTGCTGTTAGACTTGAAATATGCAGAGGACTTTATCTAAAATAACTTTTGCACAATTAAAGTAATATCTTGCTCCTTAAAACAGAAAGGACGGAAACAGTTAGCATTCAGTGTCCTGATCTGTGAACCGCTTAAAGATGCAAGTCCATGGTCAGAAAATGAATCCACAGGGTCCCTCCAAGATGGAAGCACACTGTTCCTGCAAGGGCCCTCATCAGTTCAGCGGTTCCAACCTTGTAACCAACAAGGAGTTTTATAAAAATGTATAAAAGGTTACAAAACACTGCTGCAGGCTTTCCTCAAACTCAACCATGGATCCATCTCCTGGAAACTCCACAAAAGAAATCACACAGAATCGGTTTGGTTGGAAAAGACCTCTAGGATCATCGAGTCCAGCCTTTACCCTAAACCACCACGTCAGCTAGACCATGGCACTAAGTGCCATGTCCAGTCTTTTCTTAAACATCTCCAGGGATGGAGACTCCTCCACCTCCCTGGGCAGCCCATTCCAATGCCTAACGACCCTTCCTGTGAAGCAATGCCTCCTCATTTCTAGCCTGAACTTCCCCTGGTGCAGTTTCAGACTGTGCCCTCTTGTCCTGTCACCAGTTGCCCAGGACAAGAGGTCGACCCCCACCTGGCTACACCCTCAGGTCTTTTTTCTCATGACCACTTTCTAACCACTCTTCCTCCAGCCTGTAAAACTGCAT
>NW_009620304.1:115802-124842 GCF_000690535.1 Cariama cristata
GAAACCAGACTGGTCAGGCATGATCTTCCTTTCATAAATCCATGTTGGCTGGCCCTGATCCCCTGATTTTCCTGCATGTGCTGTGTAATGGCACTCAAGATGATCTGTTCCATGACCTTGCCCAGAACTGAGGTCAGTCTGACTGGTCTGCAGTTCTCCGGATCATCTTTCCGACCCTTCTTGTAGATGGGCGTTACATTAGCTAGCTTCCAGTCTGCTGGAACTTCTTCAGTTAATCAGGACTGCTGACAGATGATTGCAAGAGGTTTGGCAAGTTCTTTTGCCAGTTCCCTCATTACTCTGGAGTGAATCTCATCGGGGCCCATAGACTTATGGGAGCCTGATTAGCACAGCAAATCGCTAACCATCTCCTCCTGGATTATGGAGGCCTCACTCAGCTCCCCATCCTTAACATCCAGCTCTGGGGGTTGGGTGTCCTGAGGACAACTGGTCTTGGTATTGAAAACGGAGGCAAAGAAGGCATTCAGCACTTCTGCTTTTTCCTCATCCCTTGTCACTACGCTACCCTCTGCATTCAGCAAATGATGGAGACAGCGCTTCTCTTTACCAGGGGTCTCTCCTGATCAACTTTGCAGAAGAAATAGCATCTAGTATTAACCACTTGGGATTGATCTGAAAGCATCACTTGGATCAGAGTAACTTACTTTTAGAAGAGGGCTTCCTAAACTGTTGGTGCTACAGGGAGTTCTGAAAGCAAGCATTTTGACTACTTTTAAAGCCTGATAATTACAGAACAGATTTATGCGTATGTCTCTACGACAAAGGCTGGACCTTTATTAAACATTTGAAAAGTGCCTGAATCATGAAAGACACATGACCGATCATATAATGACAACCAGTAACAATAAAGGATCTTTCTCTTCAGGAAACTGAAAGAAATAATGAGAGCAAATTGGTCAAGTTTTATATCAGCCATTAACTCACTCAAGTGAGAAAAGCAATTCAGACACTTCCCACAGATTTAAACACCGCATTGCGTGATGAAGGAATTTATAGACAGCTCCCAGAATCTCATGTCTTCTGCATTTAAATGTCCCTTCCCACACTTTTGCAAAGCCACTCATGCGGAGGAACGCCACTGTTCTGCCTCCCAGCAGCCTTTGGCACTGCTGACATCCTACTGATGTTGTTTGACTGGATTCTTTATCTCTGCCAGGCCCAGAAAACAAATGTCACATGCCACAGCGATAATGCAAGACTTCACCCTGCTCCTTCTGCTGCCAGCAAAGGAGGCAATCAGCATGCTGCCAACACAAAATGTTTCCTTTATTTTGGTATCAATCTTAAAATCATTGGGAAACCAGGGGATGTCAGTGAAAAGACCACATCCCTTTTCTTAGCACTACTTCTTTGGTTAGCATCATGTGGTCACATGTGAGTAAACACAGAGATGGGCAGAATGAGAAGGAAAACACAGAGATTGGCAGATAATACCTTCAGCAAGTCTGCTGATGACATAAAACTGGGAGAAGGGGCTGATAAGCCCAAGGGCACCTTGACAGCCTGGAGAAATGGGCTGAGAGGAACCTCATAAAGTTCAACAGGGGAAGTGCAAAGTCCTGTACCTGGGGAGGAACAACCCCAGGCACCAGGACATGCTGGGGGCCAAGCAGCTGCAAAGCAGCTTGGCAGAGAAGTACCTGGGGCTCCTGGTGGACACCAAGCTGACCATGACCAGCAACGTGTCCTTGCAGCAAAGAAAACCAACAGCCCGGGGGGCTGCATCAGGCAAAGCCTTGCCAGCTGGTCGAGGGAGGTGATCCTGGTCCTCTGCTCAGCACTGGTCAGACACAGCTGGAGTGGTGGGTCCGGTCCTGGGCTCCCCAGCACGAGAGAGACATGGACAGACTGGAGAGAGTCCAGGGAAGTGCTGCAAAGAGGATGAAGGGACAGGAACACCTCTCCTACGAGGAAAGGCTGAGAGAGCTAGGGCTGTTCAGTCCAGAGAAGAGATGGCTCGAAGGCTCTGGGAGGATCTTATCACTGTATACAAACACCCAAAGGGAGGGTACAAAGAGGATGGAGCCAGGCTCTTCTCAGTGGTGCCCACTGACAGGACCAGAAGCAATGGGCACAAACTGAAATATGGGAGGTTCTGGCCAAACACAAGGAAACACTTTTTTACTGTGAGGGCGATCGAGCACTGGCACAGGTTGCCCAGAGAGTCTCCATCCTTGGAGAGATTTCAAAAGCCACCCGGACACAGTCCTGGGAAACCTGTTCCAGGTGGCCCTGCTTGAGCAGGGGAGTTGGAGCAGATGATCTACAGAGGTCCCTGCCAACCTCGACCCTTCTGTGATTCTATGACCTCTGCCACTCATGTATCACAGAAAAGCGTTTGAGACACTTACTGGAGCGTGGGAAAAGAACATTTCAGGAAAGAAAAAAGGCTGTTAGATGGATATAATGATTCACTGGAGTTGTAAATTAAAAATAAAATCTTAGTGGTGTGAGGAAAACGATGCCACTGTAAGTTTTCTGTATCCTTCCCCCTTGATTTGTAAAGAGGAACAGTTTGGTTTGGAAAGATAGCAAAAAGAAAACAGGAAAAGGAAATTCATCTGATGCATCACAAATATATGGAACTACATACATTTTATAAAGCTTTTAAAATATTCTTTTTATTAAAATTGCATTTTTAAAGCTGACATCATATGACTCAGTGTTATAGAAAAGATTAATAGATATGGTTTCTTTTAGGCTAGGGAACTTCAAATGTTGTTGAAGAAAGCAATAAAGTAAGTCTAGCAAAATCCCACTGGACCCTTTCCTACAACACTAACTCAGTGCAATTTCCCATTAATGGTGCACTCTACCATTCTACATCACTCCCAACTCCGAACTTTCCTAATTTAGGCAATCTGCCTTTCCCCCATCAAATGTTTCTATGAGCATTCTTGTCAGCACTAGCATCTATCAACTTCACCTTCACAAGTACGACAGCCTACACTGGAGATTTGCTCTCCTTTCAGTCGATCTTCAGCTGCGGGGGAAGCTTCACCAGTGCAATTCCTTGAGAGTGACAGAATGAAGCAATAACATCTGCATCGGAATAAGTCACCTAAGCCTCAAGCAGAAAGAGCTCAACTATTGAAAACATCATCTTTACCTGTCTCCTCAGTCTCTCCAGCTGCCCTGTGAGATTATCACTGAAGAATGTAAACTAGGAAAAATCCCCATTACAACTTAAATTTAAAACTTCCACATATTTGTTAAAACGCACTGATAATATTGATGTCATTCACCTCTCCTGAGAAACCCACAAGCAATACGTCCCACAAAGCATACAGGTCTACCTACCTTTCTCCGCCATTCTTTCGGTATGCCTGTCGGCAACCTGGCCACTGCTTTGAGCGCATCATGCCACTAAAAGGAAAAGCATCCAAAAATGTATAAAATCCACCACTAGTTTAATGCTACAGTATAGCAACATTTACAACACTGCAGACATGCACGTTCATTTCATTTTACTGCACACATCTCAGAGTTTAACTGCTTAATCCACTCCCAGGGAAAATATAGATTAATTACTTAACGCTATAACAAAAATGTAATATGTAATAATAATGTAATTAGGACACAAAAACTTATGAGATACCTGAGTAAACAATGAAAGCCTATTGCATTTTCCAGATACTAATGGGACAGCTTTTGATACAATTGCAAATAATATGCTGACATTATGATGACAGATGTACTTTCAAACTAGGGCAAGTACCTTGATTGAAGAGAACCCAATCCTTCATAAACTCAAGAGAAAAATGAATCAAATTACCTGCTGAAAACCATTTTGACCTAAAGATGGTTCAAGAGTGAATTTCAATTTTGTATCAACCCCTAGAAACAAAAAGGAAAAAAAATAATCATGGTCATTATTTTCATTTAGCTCAGAAGGAAAAAAAAACAAACCACAATTGAAATAAGAACACAAGATTTCAGGTACATGTTTCAACAACTACACTTCAATCTGCTTCTGTGAATTCCTGCCTTGATAGTGGATTCAAGGCACATGTTAGGAAGTACATGGACAAAATGTATTTAAAATGCAATAATACCCTCTTTACTCTCATGACGAGTTCGGCACAACTCATTTCACTAAAACCCATGTAATTCACTATTCTACAAACTATATTTGTACACTGCAAACTCTCACATGCATCCACAGAAAAAAATATATACAGTTTCCATCTATTTCGACTTCTTGATATTAAATTACTCAAAACTCATTTCTAAGTTTGGGGTGCTCAAATTATTTTATTGCTCAGAACATAACATTTTTTATAACTCCTGAGAACATAAAGCACATTTGATCTGTATTCTCATTTAAGCTTAGAGTTTATTTTGGCCACTGAGCAAATTATTTTAATTGTTATAAAGCACGCCTGCTAATAGTCTATAAAATACAATGTTACACAAAATGCTAGGATCTCAAGCTTGGCCTGTGCTGCATGCTGACTGTGGCACTGGAGCATGCCACAACACGAAGAACAGTAACATGTTTCATTTGCTCTGCGTCCCCCATTTTGAGTGTACAGGTCCTGGGTCCCTCAGATGCCGCTGTCCAGAGCCCAGGTGCTGAACACCGCAGCGCGGCCCATCCCCTCCCTCGCGTCTGCTCCCAGAAAGAATAAACCCTTCCTTTATTTTTCCTCCATAATTTAACATGATGTATTGCTCCATATTTAAAATTATGTTATGCATAGCTTCTTGTCTTTCTAGAATATCAAACCAAACATTTTTTCATATATATTTTAATAGCCATATTTATATTAAAAAAAAAAACACCACAGAATTTAATCCTGCAAGGTTTTAAGTATATAAAATCCATGCTAATCAACTCACCAATAATACTCAGTGCTTTGGAGGACTGTCAGAAACCCAAACTGTAGTGGCATTTGCTAGTTATGGAACGTAAAATGCCTTTCAGCATTCGCACACTGAAGTGGCGATAAGTAATTTAAAAGCCTTACTGCCTGATAAATACATATTTAAAGACAAAGGCTTCTCCTTCAAGGATTTTGGGGGTTTGGTTTTGTTTTGTTTGTTCCCCTTTGGCGAGGGCAGAGGGAAGAGAAAGAAAGAAAATTCACACAAAACCCAGTATTGTTCAGAATTTTACCATTTTAGAATTGCATCACTGAGACCTGGGGATTGGTGCTTTCATTTCCCTGCTTCAGATTTAAAAGACATGCTTGTCAGATCTAGAAAAATAAAGCCATAATGGAAATGTCTTGAAAAACATTAAAGGATTAACAGTTATTTCGGGAAGTAACTGTTTATTAGTATTCTTCCCCATAACTCCATGGCAGTCAGCAGGGAATCCTAACAGACAAATCTCTTCAACGTAATTCAAAGCAATGTAACAATGCCAGTAACCTAAGATGAAATTGTATCACGTTTGCTGTAAATGCAAAGAAAGCGAGGCTCATTCCCAAGCAATCTAATGTCAGTACTGGAAAATCCAAACACATATGAAAAGATATCATGACCAAGAACTCCTTGTGTTAAGGTAACAGATGTTGACATGTTATCTAACACTGCCTTGTAGCAAAGAAGTAATAGTCTTCCAAAATAATCATGTATTCATTTCCAACTCAGCAGCCAAATATTAATCACTTCACAGTCTTCTAAAACTTAAAGATCCCAGTAACAACTTCTCTCTTTGTCTTACAAGCTTCCTAAGAAAGATGCAAGCAGAGACGGTCAAGTCTGCAAAATATCAAGCACAGTGAGATCCAACCTCAGAGTACGGCAAAACGTATCTATCATTTATATGAACATCGTGTCCAGGGAGCTCACATAGGGTCCCCGATAGCTGTCTGTCTCAATTAAATGAGACTGAAAGAAGACCTTTGAACCTCTATCTGCAAGACTTTATTAAATCATTGCAGACAATTAAGACAGGCATGAAAATTACTAGAAATGAGAATAGCATCATGTGGTAACACCAGACTACACAGTGTGCACCCTCCAGTGTGGCAAGGAACCTCTCGGTCAGGCCATGCACTGTAACCTGTCATAGAAGCCATGGAGTCTGCGTCCCCTTGCTTGTTCCCACTTAGAAATATTCCCAGATTCAAATATTGTAGTGGTTTTGTGACAGGGGAGAGGAAGAGCCATGGGGAGTAAGCCACAGACCATAGAGGAATGGTTCCTCATTCCTATCCACTTTAAAGAATTTACATTTCCTAAAAAACAAAAAAAATGACAACCTTGTTCAATAAAAACACAGCAAGTAAGCAAGTAAAAAAAAGCAGCAACACAAACAGTACAGACCAACAAGCTGGGAGCAGCGTTTCCTTGCCTGTTACTTACTTCTGGCACAAGAACCATCTTGCTATGTGCAGTTTCTGCACTCTTCACCAAATTTGTCCTTGGACTTCAGAGCTTCAAGGAAATTAATGCATAGCACTACTCCAACCTCTCATTTCCCCAGTCTTCCTATCTCCATTGCTCCCCTTTTCCTAACAAATCTGCCACCCCTGCACATACCTTTTTTTTTTTAAAAAAAAATTTCCTCTCAGTCCTGACATTTTCATCCTGTCCGCTTTTGCCTGGATCATCACCAGCCTTTCCCAAGGGCCTTCTTCCACATACAGTCTTTTCTCCCTTACACTTCCATCGTCTGCTACATCTTACCAACAACTCCCTTGAATTCTGCATTCAGTTGCCTTCTCCCCACAAACTAACGTAGATTCCCCAATAGCTTCTTCCCCAAGCAGTACCCCACACCCATCCAACCCTTCCACACACCTTCTGCACCCATTTTCACTGGATTTTCCCCTTTTTGTCAATCCTCTGTCTCTGGGCCACATCCTTCTCCATTACATAAACACATGCTCTTTGTGGAAAAGACTCCTTGAGACCTTACGGGAACTTTCCTTCCCCGCTCCTCTGCACGGACAGAAACTTACCATATATGCAGCAATAATTCCTACTCTCGGGGACTGCAAGCGCTGTCGAGTACAACTCAACCCTTTTACATCAAGCCAGCCCAGCTATAGTCTCCTCTGACATACTAAGTATCACCTCCAGTTCATACACTTTCAACTGATGCTTCATATCTAAAAAGCATATTAACTCACGTAAGCAGGAAGAACACATATGAATTATTAGCTCCATAAATACAAGCACACACAAAGGTACATGTTTGGCACCTGTCAAATTTCTGAAGGGTAGGGGAGTGCCAAAATAAGGCCTGTTCAATGCCCTTGCAACTAAGTCACAGAAACCACTGCAGAAAAGCTATTTTAAAATAAGGGGGGGGGAATAAAAAAGGTAAAACCCCACAAGACCCAGTCCCACTAGCTTTTCCAAGTAAAATACATGACTCCTGACAACAAAAAGTTGTAAAAGGGAAGATTATACCCCCAGGATTCCCAAACCCTACCAGTCTTTCACTGCATGACCAAAACGGAGCAGAGGACCACATAGAGAGGCACAAGAGTGGAGAAAAATGTTGTGGTCAGCCAAGTATCTGGGTGAAGGAATCAAATCCTCACTCCTCAGCAACATTAAATGAAAGGATGGGATTTTTTCAGAAACACTAAACCAGAAAAAGCATAGGAAGATGATCTGTTCTGGTGCACATATGTGAGCTATAAAGCCATAGCTTCAAACTTGCAAAGCACATTCACTGTAGGCTCTTGGCTGTACTTAAAAGCAGCTGTTGAAACCTCTCCCATGGAAAGCCAATAAATATTTTATCGAAAACAAACAAGGAAAAAGGCCTAAAGCAGCTTTGTGTGCAGTGGGAGTCCACACTTGGGGAAAAAAGCGGCAACATAAACTATCACCTTATTGTTGCTTGTCGTTTCAGGAAGATTCTTAGCCTTGCCTATTAATTTATCTCTAAATGTAGGTTTTCATCTGTGCAACGAGAAATAAAAGTAATAATCTGAGCAACTCTGCATTGAAATCACTTTTGTCAGGAGCCAGAGCTCACTGGGATGTATCAAAGCACATCTAAAATCTGCAGTCTACAGAAACTTCTCAATACAGACAGCTGATACAGACACTAAGAATATCTGAAGGAAACTTCATTCAGCTTATTTTTTAAGAGCTCATTAGCTGCCCTGTCTCCATCACTCTATGAAAGCATGCATCCTGAAGGATGTTATTGTATTTACCTACATATGAACAATATGGAAACCCTAACCTAGTGGGATTTCCTTGCTTTAAGGCTATGGCATTCGTGGTTATGCCTCCAATCATCTCCCCTGGTCTTTGTGGGAGTGTAAGTAAAAGAATGTCATTATCCAGATAACATAATTACCTGGGATATTAGAAGACTACTGTAGGGGCAGAGATCTGTGAGAATTACGAGTCAGGAAATCTCCTTGATAACAGCAGCCCCGTAAACCTATACCAGAATACATCCGAGACCTTATTAATAACAGCATCCGAAACTCAAACACAGAAGCAGCCAGCATTGTGTGCTTGATGCACACACAGCTAGTACAATGTGAAGTTACACCTTGCATAAATATGCACTGCTCTACATTTCAGTACACCTCAGGCTTGCCTGTTTTGTAAATGCCTCGGATAAAGCAACGGATCAACAACATTTTAGCTACAAGTGACAGCTCTAACTGTAAATTGAATTTCAGTTTCCAATACTTCATAAAAAGAACCAAATGATGGCAGGCAACTAGAATCTCGCATGATCACCCACCAGTGCTTCCGCCGAGAACCCACCTCCCTGGAGCAAACACGCATTGTTGGCTGACCACCTGGTCCTTAAAGGATTTTGGCACTGAAGCAGGATCCAGAAGAAACAGGCACAGAGCCGACGCCTTCCCCCTTAGGAAAGGCACGGTTGCCAATTTAGACAACACCCTACAGCAGACAAAGGCCGGGCGGGAGGAGGGGTCTCCGGCAAGTCAAGAGTTAGCAGGTTTAGCAGGAAAGGTCTGCTGAAGCTGAGGGGAGCCCGGAGGGCCCCGGCGGGTCGGCCATGCCGGGGGTGACGGGGAGAGGCTGACGGAAGGCGGCGGGGCCGCGGCCCGGGGGGAGAGGG
>NW_009620305.1:0-1575 GCF_000690535.1 Cariama cristata
TTCAGTTTAGCCACTAAAATATAGCAAGAGGCTTAAGTCTCAGCACAATACTCCTGGAAATTTTACCACTCATGTTTTTTGGAAAACTAACTGAAACAGCCCCTTTCCTTCAAAAATTGGCACACGGCATACATTTCTGAAAAGCACAATATCTGCGTGAAAGCATGAAGAAACTTCCACAGATAAAAAGCCCTTCTAATAGAGCAACACAGACCTCAAAGTAGAAAGTATTACTAGTCAGAAGGATAAAAAGATTTCGGTGTTAATGAACAGGACAAGCCAAAGTACAAGAACAGCAAGGTTTTGATATTTGCTTCCATTCTGCACCTGGACAAAACAAAAAAAAACTTTCAAACAAAATTAAAGAGAAGGAATGATGTTTTGTTACAGAATACCCTATAGCGATTCAGACCCTCACAAGATCAGTTATTTTTCTTCTCATTCAAGGAAGATGCAGCTAATTACTTTTTGTACGAAAAGCAGTCAGTCTGGAAAAAGGACAGATTTACCTCATCAGAAGAACTTGGGAGACTTGAATCTCAAACTCCTACAACACATGCAGCGCCCTTCCTGCAAGTAGGGGTTACATACATCTGCTTCCCACCTGGGCCTTTGTTTTAGCTCAGAAAAGAACACACCAAATCCTTTAGCAAGTACTGTATTGTCCTTTTTAGGATGGCTTGACTCCAATTAAAATTTATATCTGGCCAAGAGCCATGGTTTCCCAGCTGACTTGTATACTGTTTGCATGACTGATGTAGGAAATATAGGAATCTAAAACTGAGCCTCAAGAGAATAAAAACTTGTATGCTGTTTGCATGACTGATGTAGGAAATATACGAATCTAAAACTGAGCCTCAAGAGAATAAATCAGTGTTACCTGTAGATCATTATTTTGTACCAACAGCATGGTTGGAAGGGGAATAATGTTAAGGATTTATTGTTGGTCTTATATTTAGGACAACTAAAAGCAATCCTGAAACAATTGTCATCTCCGTCCTTTTTCTTTACAGAGCAACAAGAGGCAGAACATTTCTTTGTCCTACAGAAAGGCTGAGGAAAGACATACCTGCCAGAAAAATATTTTCTCAAGTCTTACTCTCCACAAGGCCAAACAGAAACCACCAAAACCAGCTCTGAACTACCAAGAGCTACTAAAATGACAGAAGGACAGAAAAGGTTCTTTCCTTTGATTGATAAACTCATTTTATAACAAGCACATAGAAATTGCTTTATAAATGCCATTCCTGTCCATCACCTCAATTATCCACAACTACTGCAGCAGCAAGGCTGTTAGAGCCCATTCCTTCAATTAAACAAATGCCTGAGGACAACTGTCATTTTTCTTCACTATCTCTGGAAGCAAGCTATTTGGAAAATACCTCATGGACAACTGAAAAACATCTCCTCCAGCTGGCTTTGCCATTCACACTTACAACCCTGCACTTGCTGTTATGGAAGTGAAGCCAGCCAAGTGTATTTCTCCCCACTCCAACACATATTCAACATACACACATAATATGATACAGCCACGAATCTCTTCCCATTGATGTGCATTACACACCCTACACGCGT
>NW_009620305.1:1606-5002 GCF_000690535.1 Cariama cristata
ATGCATGAAATATGCACAAGCTAAAAAAGTCATACCCATGTTTCTTGTTTGCATAACAGAGCATATATAAGACAGTACACGCAGCATCATTAGGTAGGTATTACAGTAAATGAGTATGGAAGAGTTCTATACACTAAGATCACAAAGCACTGTTACATGCCGTGTCAAAGTACATGCCACATTCATCACGTATAAGCAGAATTCATTCAATATACCCCTCAGGCAGAAGTTTTACCTGAGCATGCATGTGCAGGTGTGAAACAACTGATAAATGCCTCTGCAATACAGTAAGGAATGTAGCAGATCCCGTATTATCTTAGAAACAGTCATTACAGTTACTATTGCCCAAACTTGACAAACACCACTCTCCTAGTCACATCTTCCCAGCAGCAATCTGTTACATTTTGACATGCTAAGGCTAGCAACGCCTTTGCTGCAGGAGTAGGTTACAACGCTAATATAGGTTGTAAATAAGCTCAATATACACAATTTCAAGTGCCACAGTCTCTCACTGACCTAGTTCCAAACAGTTGCTGCGGATCAGTCTAATGGCCATCTTCTAACTTAGAACTATCAGGTTATGTCACAACCACCAGAAGTTTTCTTCCCACATTTTCCCTCCAAATTTTCATTATTATGCTCTTGTGAGGCTCTTGGGGAAAGCAAGGTCAAACTCTGCAGAGGCACTCAATCAAGGTCAGTCAAGTGCTTTGGGTGAAGCTCACAGAAACAATGCCCGGACTGTGCTTTATCTGTTTCATCTATCCCCAGAGCTACAAACACCACTAATGACCGTAAACTAAATGTAATTTTCTTTCCTTTGTTTGTCTTTTAATATAAAAGTAGCCACAGAAGCAAACAGGTGACATTTCTTCAGCTGTTTGGGTTTTTAAGTAATGTTGAACAATTGTAATTCCTATTTTTATATACCAAGATTTTTACCCAACAAGCATGCTAGATTCAAGTAGTTTGAAGTTTTATCTGTGATCAGAGGACGGATTTGCACCACACATTGCCTTTTCTACCCTGTAAATAGTCTCTTGGCAATTCTCACAGGATTGCAAACAGCATAACAATCTTCTGTAAGCAGAACTATCTGAAAAGGCTTTATTTTTCCTTAAAGCCAGGGAGATGAGGCATGAGCTAGTTAGACTGTTGCTGAGACTGGATATCAGGGTTCCTGCGATACAACCCTACTTATCTCTTTTGCCCTTCAGAGAAAGCCATTTCACATTTTGTCTCTACCTCCTTTCAGATAAAATTGAGATTAAGATACCTCCTGATGTGCTAGAACTGTCTAAATTTGATTTAAGAAAGTACATGGCAATATTCAAAAGACAGTCAAAATGTACAGTCCAGGAGACTGGAGGAGTTCATCTGAGCTACAAAAGCTGTAAATTCCATGTCCTGTCACCAACAAAAGCAACTGCAGTAGAAAACAAGCATCCATTTCAAGGTAGCGAATAGTAAAATAAGCAGTTTGTTACCATTTCTCCTTCCTGACCAGAGCTAAAACATGCATCGGAATCCAACTGCTTGTGAACTACTAATCTGGTTTGCTGGAAATGAGTAATTCATAAGTATGGCAATCTTACTGTCCTGGTTTTTTCCCTTTACGAAATTTGGGCAGGGGGGTACCACTACTATTTGCTGAGCTTTAATCCTCAGTCAACATCTCCAGCTATATCATATACAATGCCAATTTCTCTCCTACCATGTCTGAGCTGTAACTCAGAAGTTGTGAACAACAGGAAAGCATTCTCCAATTAAATGTAATGCTGACCACTTTAATAATGCACCCTCTGCTGTTTGTCTCTGCTTTTTGTTCACAGCTCCTACCAAATTTCATAACCAGTACCACATGCTTACTATAATCTCCAGTCACAGGTGTGTTCCAAAATGCAAGAGCATGAATTAACATTCAAAGTCCTTAAACCAAGGCCAAGATAACTGCAATGGGATACTACTGCATGCAATACAGTCTACATGAAAAGAAAAACAGACAACCTAAAAAGAAAATAATCAAAATTAGCTCCACATAACAGCACCAAAACATACAAGCTCCTTGGTATAGGGGCTATGCGCTTTCTCCTTCATCCATCTAAGTGGGGCTTTTGTTTGTCACCTAAGTAAATTTTAGAAAAGATAGCATCTTAAATTCACATTACAAGTCTGTCTCACCACCTGAACAGTTATTTAAGTGGAGCATCCACGATGGATCACTTGTTCAACCTGAGGCTTCTTGGATGTATCATGAATCCCTAAAACGAGATGCATTTTATGCTTGGTCCGGGTTCCTGCCTTCCAAAGTCCACAGCCCCACAGATTCTCTGAAGACCAAGCGTGGCAGAAACACCACAGCTGCTCGGGGACTCTCCACTAACGGGACCCTGCTGCTCTCTACCGGCTGAGAAGCTGCAGGCACTACAACAGCCGAGCTTGTATTACAGACAGCAGAAGTTTGCTTTTAAAATAGTTCCTTGCCTCTAAAATACTGTTTAGATACAGGTACACAGGAATCACTTTTAAGACATTGCAAGTATTTGAACTCGCTAGCTGCCATTAAACATTGCCAGACACTTTCACACCCAACAGTGTTATTCTCTTGTGAAGAACCCATAAATTCATAAGCCATCTGCAAAAGCATCTCCTTAAACCCAAGAAATCTGTCAACCAGTTCACTGGACAATAGCAGAAAGCCCTGGGGTGCAGCAGAGTCTTAAGGCACACCAGACATGCGACCCATAAGCCACAGAATGTCTCTTTCTCCAAGAGCTGGGAACTCTGATTACCTATAGATCCTCTTCACCTTCTTTAGGAACTGCATTTGAGCTCCTCGGCACTAGGGTTTCTTCACAAGCTAAAAGGTTTTCCAACTAAGGATTTTCATATGGTTCTAAACTTCAGAATATCTTGTACTCTGAGGTATGTCAAGATGCACTGACAAAGGGAAAAAGGTTATGAGCGGGCACTAACACATCAAGGACCAAGCTGGCATAGAAGGAGATACAATCAGCCAAGTATCCCAGCTCAGGCTGAGACCTCTTTTTTTTTTCCTCTCAGAGGGTTACTCGAGAAAAATCTTTAGGAAAAAAGCCTCTTCCTGGGCAGACATTCTAAAGAAAAGCTGAAGGACCTAGCTGAGTGAAGACAGGTTTTGCTAGCCAGGTGTGCAAGACATGGTACATAGCATTTGCTGAGGAACAATTTAATCCCTAGTATAAGTCAATGAAGTCAAAGAAATTACACCAAGATAGATTCAGTTCCAGGTTTTATCTTCTACTTCCACTACCTTTCAGAGTTAAAAATACTTTTTTCCCAAAAATTGAATTCTACAGAGATCAAACAGTAGGCTTGATTATACTTCCCCCCCCCCCCCCCCCCACTTTTTTTTTT
>NW_009620305.1:5033-7926 GCF_000690535.1 Cariama cristata
TTCTGTTTCAAAAAAAATAGAAACGAAGAAAAAACAAAAAGGACAACCGTTTTAACCAAAATTGCTCCCTCTTTCACAGCTCTGCTAAGCAAGTAAGAAAATGTAACTATGTTGTAAAATGTGAGAACAATTACTAAAACAAAGGAAAGCACATCAGGACTTCAGCCTTTAACTTCAGTATCTGCTACAGACTAGCTAAATCATCTGTGGTTAATCACTTTAACTGAATCAGACCTTTCAAAAGTGTCTACATCTCCCATTTTGCCCAGTCTACTGAATTAGGAAATCAAGGGCTCCTTTCTCAGAGCAGATTGTTTCTGGATGTTAAAGTATTAACCACTGCTAATTTTCCAAGTGTGTAAAAAGCAGAAGGGATAGAGGACACAGGGAAGGTGTATGGATGCACATGTGGAAATAGTGTCATTCTGATACATTTCTAATTCAATCTACTTGCCTGTCTTCTAAAGGTGTTGGTTTGGGGGGGGGTGTTTGTTTTTGTTCTGTTTTTTAATTTCTACATAAGGCTATGCAGTACATTTTACAGACTGAACTAATAATTTACAAGCAGAACATCATCTTATTCTCAGGGTCAAATTCCAGCTGGGGGGGTGGGGCAAAAAGCCAATTCCAGCAAATAACATCACTACATTTGGAACAGAATTGGAAAGCAGGCAGAGACAAAATCTTTGAACCGTCAATTTAGTTTCCAAAGTTCTGACTCTTAGTTACAAAATTATTCAGCCCAGACTCAGCATCCAAGTCAACCTCTGCAGGAATACTTAATTCCTCGCAGAATCTTTTCATTAGTTATAAATATATCTGCCATTCATTCTTGCCTGCATGAAATTTTACTCCCACTTCTTCGCAACCAACCAGTATTAAACACAAGCAAACAATGACACTTATTAGATTATTTTTTTTAATTGTATTTCTGGGCCTCTAATCAGTTTGCCTAGGGCTAAACTGCACAATGACACCTTTATAAAGTCATAATAAAAAAGCTCAGATTAAATGGAAAAGAAAAAGCCCCAGTAAGCAGAAGCTCAGCAAGGCATGAGATAAACACCTTTCTTTAATACACTGGAATCTGGCAATTATCTACTTTGAATGAATCAGTGTCCCTGATGTGAATAACATCTAGTAATTAAATCTAAGGCACAGAGCTTATTTAAGTGGTTGACTTGGATCTAAAATAACCAATAGGTTTTATAATTAGGCATAGTTAAAAAGGTACTGATAACAACGGGACAACTGTGAATTGCCCAATGCAATTCCTGAAGAGTTCTCAGAGTAAAGCTTTTTTATTTAAGTACTGTGTACCAAGAAAGCAGCAAACCTCTCTCCACCTTTTTGGGACAGAGCCTGGGGACCTATTGATCTTCCTTTTCTTCCCCTACAACTTAGTCTGCCCACAAAGAGAACAGTAAGTTTCACCCCTGACCTAAGAGGTTGGACCTATTGTGTCTTCGAACTTCACATAAAGATGTGAAATTGTCTCCAAAGTCACATCACTGTGTTTAAGTTATCCCTTTGTTTAAGCATGTTGAGAAGCATCTCATGAGCTTCAAGCATTTGCTTGGACCACTATATAGAATTACCACTAGAATCCCAGTGAAAGTTTGCAGATAGCAAGTTAACCTTTCATCTCCAGTGCAACACAAATTAATACTTCCACCAGCTTTTACCTAATAAAACCAAGGCATAGAGGGGCAAGTCATTTGTCTATACTCATACTTTGTTTCTGCAGAGTCACAGTTCAATAGGATTTTCAGCTAATCCTCTAATGTTACAGAACTTTCAGTGAGATTTATACTCCTATACTAAGCAGATTTTGGGGATAAGAATAATTGCTAATGCACCTTTTGCAAGGTACTTGTGCCCAGTGGAATAAAGTGCTGTGCAAGAGTTCTTATTCCATTTTCCCAAACTTAGATGGACAGACAAATCAGGTATACAAATACCTACACAAAGAGCTGCATGCCCGAGACACCAAAATACATCTCCTAGCAGCTCAGATCAAAACTATCTGCCCGCTTAGTCTAAAATATAGAGGACTTAATAATGAGGCAGAAGCCCAGACAGATGGATGAGCAAGCTGAGTCTCTCCCCCTCAAGAAGTGAGGATTCAACAGCATCTGCTCAAGACATCCAGAAGGTTTCTGTCACACAAATAAAAATAATCATCATCTGTCAGTCTCAAATCACTTCAGCAAACTCACATGCATGAAGAACTGAGATTCTCAGCTCTAGGAAAACTAGTCCTCTCCAGAGGAGTTGCACCAAACTTGTGAACATACAAATCAGCACCTCCCTGGGAGGGGGAATCTACATCTCGTATCACTGCTGGCTGGTGTTTCCCACATAATGTTCAAAGGCAACTCCAGGAATTACATATTGACTGCAGTGAACATGGTAGGAACACACTTTCTCAGCAGGTACTTACACAAGCCATTTTGTCAAATGAACATATGACAAAAAATTAGTAGATGTGACACTAATCCATCTCATTTACCATGCAGAATTTGGATGCCACAAATTTAAGTTTGTGAAGTTAAAAAATTAACAACAAGGCAAAACCAGAAGTTACTTGTCTCAGGGGACTTTTTCAAAAAAAAACCACACCCTCTTTTAGGAAGGGAAGGAAGACAAAGAGGAAACAAATGAAGACCTAATATTAGAGCACAATGTTGCAGTGTCCTCTCAGCCTGGGACAAGATGCCCAGAGACAGCATTGCAGCTGTTTATAGATTAACACAAGCTGAGTCAGTTCATCTCAGTCTCCTTCCCACTACCACAGTTGACCTCAGTGGTGTGAAGAGGCCTGGAAGCAGCACAGGCTCCATTTGTTAACTGTGACAGCAGTGGATGTGACACTAATCCATCTCATTTACCA
>NW_009620306.1:0-2282 GCF_000690535.1 Cariama cristata
ACTTCATGAGGTTCTCACAGGCCCACCTCCTAACCCTGTACAGGTCCCTCTGGATGGCACCCTCTCCCTCCATCGTGTTGACTGCACCACACAACTTGGTGTCGTCAGCAAAACTTACTAAGTCCATACTTTTTGCCCTGTTGCCTAATGATAATTATTAGCTGTACGGAGGCTGTGTGCCATGGTCATCATCTTGATCTCACAGTTTGCTTGTAATTTTTCCTCTTTCTGTACATTCCTGTCATCTCTTGCCTTTGGATGGTGACCTCTTTGGGGCCAGGGTGGTCTCTGTACATTGTGTAATGGTGATGCAAAATGAGCAACAATATCTGAAGAACTTGGAAGGATAGAGAATATTCATATTCATCCTCTTAACTCAGCATAAATCTGATCCAAGCAAGTTAGGTACTTATTTAACAGGTTTTCACTGTCCTGTGGGATAATGAGTTATTTATGTATTTTATTTGATTTTTTAACAGATATGGGAGTACATTCAGTCAGAAGAACTGTTCCACAGTTGCCTACTAGCTCACTAGCAGCATCTGTGCAAATTTAAAGATGTGGCAATGTCTCTGCAAAAAGACACAGAGAAAATGGTATGAATTAATTAAACCTCCAGATTAGTGGATTATTCAAACCTTCTGGGTGGAAACTTTCACACAGAGTTAAAATTGCCTTAATTCACTTTGGAATCAATATTTAATTTTAAAATATTAACACAGCTTTTGGGGACGTTGCTGTGTCCTCCTATTAATATTTTCTGGCTTCCTGGTTTGCCTGGGTAGGAAACTTAAGACTAGGCTGGGGATTGAATTCTCTCACTGACCTCTCTTCAGTTGATCCTTGGGGTATGCTGGAGATATTTACTTGACTTCATGCCCAGATACATCTCCGGGAGTCTTGTGCTTACCCAACCATGCTTGGAGTCATTTCCTGGGGGCTCAATGGGTGCAGCTGATTGTGCGTACTTCTGGGGCGCGCGTGTGAGTGGCAGGAGGTTGCTCAGATAGTTTTCAATATGCTGTACTGCTGCTGTAGGGAGGCTTGGGGCTGGCACCAGCCCCATTTAAAAATGGGCTGGAGAAAAGGGATGGCAGCTTGCACAGCTCATTGTCTGAATCCAGCAGTGCGATTCTTTGTCCCTCTAGAGAAAAACAGGCAACTACATTTACCAGAAGTTCTGGTAAATTGAGTCATTCTTTTGACCATCTTTTATCACCATCAGAACTGTCCTTCAGGACAAAGAAAACAATTACAGTTGTTTAAGGAGATTAGTCTATATGACAGACTTCTAACATCATCTCTACTGCTGGAATATATTTCTGTTATGTGCTATGAATATTTCAGCAAAAGCCTCCTTCCTCCCCAACATTAATTTTATAGATGGCTAATTAATTATCCTCCCTATGGCAACTGGCTGTGGTTTTTATTAACTTGCAAATCAAAAGAAGAGTCTGAAAAATGACAAGGTAATTTTTTTAATAAGGTATGTCTTCCGTGTTTATTCGTATTTTATTACCCAGCAGTCTGTAAAGTTATCTATTTAATTTGGGAAAACACATTATTGTGGTTTGAGTAATCTCCCATGGAAAAAAATAAAGATTATTTTGCAACCACAGTGATGAAATATATTGTACTACAGTCACGAATATGCTAAACAGATACATATCTTTGCTTAATTCAAGTAAATCAGAATCTCACTCTCCCATTATAATGATCGCAACAGTAGCGCTAATGTTAATATAATCCTTGCATCAATTTTCTCCTGATATGGGACATTCCCAGATGCTAGACTTCTGCCTTGTGGTTTACTGCCATCATTTTTATTTTTCTACTTTTGAGATAAATCCTGGGTCTATTTCAGCAACAAGTGTTTTGCAATTGGTGTTGACGGAGCCAAGATTTCACTGGTTCTCTGTAGTCCACAAAACCCAGAATTGTTCCACCAATGTGAAATGAAGTTTGTGCAAGCAGCTCTTCCACATGAAGAGAATGAAAAAGTACAGAGGAGCTCCTGCCAATGCTTGCTTCATATCAAAACTATTCTGAGCAAGATTCTCAGAAATCGGGGTGAAGTTTGTACCCTTTCCACAAAGAGTAATGCTTACCACTTGAGGTCCTGCTGGTTCTGTGGCTTATCTCAGGAAATAACGAGTTCTGCAATCCTGGCCAAGTTTAGCAAAGTCACTAATTGCAAATTGCTTTGATTCCACTTTCCAGCTCCTTGTGCCACCAAGTGCTGTGTCCTGTCTGGGACAATGCCTGAAGATGGTGACAGATTC
>NW_009620306.1:2316-27512 GCF_000690535.1 Cariama cristata
TTTTCGAGACAGTCAGCTCTGCTAAATGTTTTTTATCCTGCCCTTCTACCCATATTACCAGAAGGAACCATGCCTCTAGTTGTGTGCATCCATCTGCTGTTTCATCCTGCTTTGACTATGGGAAGTACCAGATGCGTTCATGGAAGATGTTGGGTGCCCACAAAGGGAAGAGGGGATTTACCACTCACCTCAAGGCCGTCTTTTTGAGATGATCTCAAGTCCTCTTTGAAGCTCTGAAACAAATTGCTTCGTTTGTTGCCTTGTTGAAAACTTGGCTAGAAGTCACTGGCTTTCCTTCTGAAGCACACTGGTTTATAATCTTCATATTTCTTTTGTTCGATTGCCATAATTTAGAGATTTCTTTATTTCTCGTATTTATATGTCAGTTCATGGAGGAGTGTGGGGAAGACAAGATAGAGAAATTTTACTGAAAGAAAGAGCTGTCAAGTTTAATATGGTGCATTTCTCATTTTCCGAAACTGTGGAAAGAAATATTTGCGAGGCAGTTGTTTGGACAATCTCTATTCCAGCTTTAGAAACCCTGGCATATTTATAACATTTGGCTATATAAAAAGTATGAGTGCATGCGAATACTATAAATCCAGAGAAGCACAGCACGGGGCAATGCTACTCTACCCGTGGTCTGCAAGGTGTCAGCAGGTAGGCAGTGACAGCAACTATGAATGCCCACAGTATCTGTTGGGCAAGGGGGGGCTCCAGCCCTGGGTGTCTGCAATAGGCAGGAGCCAGCTCCTAACAGCAGTCGGGAGCAGACACTAAGTCACATTATTATTGATCATCATCATATTTACAGGTTTAATATAGCTGGTTTGTGTCTACAATGAGGAAAACACAATTTTGGATAGCAGTAACATTTTGTCTGCCTGGGTGATTAGCATTTCACTTAGCATTCTGTTAGTAGCCTGCCAGACTCATAAGGGATGCTAACTGGTGTGTAATATCTTTCTCCAAGACTGTTAGGACATTCTTTATTTAACTGGAGGTTGAGAGAAACTTTGCACCAAGTAAGTTAACGACCAGTGTGACCATATTGAGTAAGCAAGAACCATGCCTTTGGAGGGGGGTGGGGGGTGTGAGTTGTTTTGCTTTAATCTGCATTATGGGGCTTCAATGGAGAATCTGAGTTGGTTGGACTCTTACGTTGGCTTCTAATTGCAGTAGATACTGATGAACAAGAGAAGTCGCAACGTTGACATGGAGTGGGACAGACTCGTTCAAGTGTTAGCTGACTTGCTGGAATTGAGGTCAATGTATGGGCACGGTGCTCTGTGCTGACCCAGTGAAGAGGACTGTGTTGAGTGTAGGACTGCATCCAACAGCAGTGGACTGGAGCAGGAGGGATTGCTGATGCCCCAGTGCATCCCATGGGATGTGCACTCTCCTTTGCTGCTGCTCACATCCAGAAATAAGACTCCACACACTGTGGCAAGGTTCTTCTCAATTCTGTTCTCTTAGTGTCCGGTACTGATAATGAATTTCAAATTCCCTGGGATAATTGGACATAGTCTGAAAAAGCCAAAAAGGACTTTGCCTTTATTTAGAAGTTCTATTTCACAGCAGTAATATATCTTACTGGGATTTTAGGATCATCCACACACTTCTTTTTCTTCTTAATCACTGAAACTTTGATTTCCCTCTGTGGAGTGTCGCTGATAAATATCTTGCCTTTTCACATCATACTGTTTAACTAACCTTTTTTTCACATGCTATCCAAAATGTAGATCCATACCATCAGTAAGTGAAATGAAAAACACTTGGTATCTTTCCAAGCTCAAGAAAGTGGAGAAATCCCCACCCTAACAGCTTCCCTAGAAGAATGTAGCAATCACATTTGTTTATTTGTTTGTTTGTTTTTCAAATTTTGCTCATAACTTTGCTGTATTGCAAGTTAAAGAAACAATTTTTTTCCACCCTGGCACCAAACGGATTTAATTTCTATATTTTCATTATCTTCCTATTAACCACTAGTGCTCTGCAACAAAGAAGCTATTTGAAATATATAATGCTACAGCCATTCCGTGCTGCAAACTCTCAGAGGCACTTCGATAAATTACATCCTCATAATGAAGAAGTGGGGGAAAAGAGTGGCAACAATAGATTTTTTCACAATAGAATGAAATCGGGATTTGATCTGATGCAACATGACTTGCTTACAGCGCAGATAGAATATCAAATCATCCCTGTGAAATTTAAACCTTGCTATAATCCCCCCGTTGTATCCATTGTTCTGCTGAAACCTTGAAGACTCCATATAATAGTTTGCAAATGGGGATTTAGTTGATATAGTTTAATTTTTTTCAACTTGCTCAATTTAATTATCCTCAGCCTACAGTCTAATTTATGTGTGTTTGATGTCACTATTCATTAGCAGTACAGATACAGTCTGGAAAGAGACTGTTTAAAAAAAAAAAAAAAAATGCATCTGGGTTCCCGCTTTAAACACACTGCCCGGGTTATATACTGGAGTTGCATTACAGAATGGGTTTGGAACAACACTGTCAGAAAAATTACTACCTAGAGAAGCATAAGAATGTAAGTTTGTATAAGAAATGCCTGTAAAAGTTGTAGTATCAAAAGGACATAGTTCTAATTCTGTGCCAGGACACATATCTGATTCATTAGCTGTCACTTAGAGGAGAGGCAGATAGACAGACCCTAAACTAGAGTTATGGTTTTCAAGGTCACTGGCCAAATTGAAAAACTGGCAATACATTTAATTGTGGGTTACTCTGAAATGGATTTGTTTGGGAATTTTTTTTCCCCGCCCTTAAATGAAAATTCCTTACAATGTTTTTAAACAAATGTAAGGTTTTGTATACCCAAAATGAAATATTTGGGTTCTTTTTTGTTTTAAGCACAAACTATGAAATGAAGGTTGCTTCCATCTGAAAAAAACATTTTCAAAATGTTTTTGGTTTTCACTTGTGTGGTTTCTTTTTTAAAAATTACAAATATTTCCACAATCAAAACATCTTACTGACCTTGACAGAAACTAGCAGATTAGTTTTGATTAACTGAAATACACATTTGTAAGAAAGTTATAGACATTGGTTTGGCTGACTTCTAAATACGCTGCCTGGCTCTAATGAAACAACACATCCAACCTGGGTCCCAGCTCAGGAGTTCCTGAGTTTGTCAGAGACCAAATCAAGGTGCTGGCTCTGCCGGTCCCTCTGTCTCTGCAAATGCAGGTGAAACCCAGTAATATTTTATGCCTGCTCAAGGCATAAGGGAAGGAGATTTTCCAGTTCAGGCCCATCCTGCTGGCAGGGAGACACCTGCTCAGGAAAATCTTTTCAACACAGCTCCTTCTCTCCATCCTTCTTGTCCCTGAGTATGGGGGATTAGTAAAGCCCTGCAAATAGGAACACCAAACCCATCGCTGTGACCTCTCTGCTGCTTGTTGCTCCCTACGGGTGGGTACTGCTGAGTTACGGGATAAACCAAGTGGGCAAGCTCTGCTCTGGGAGGTCTGGTTACCCCGCAAGAGCAATCTTTGTTTTAGGCTGTGTGTCTTTGCCTTCTGAATGATATAATGGTTACTGGGAAATTAATAGATAACTCTTTAAAGCCAAAAAAACCCATCCCTCCCCACCAAGTCCAAATTCCCTGCTAGGGTAGAGCAAATGGCGCTCTGCCTGTTTGTGGGAGGTCTCGCTTGGTCTCAAAATCCTTCCTCGGGTTTAGCTGAAATCTCAGGTTTCAAGAGCATGGCCTGTTGCCTTTGTTTCCCTGGCCATAGGGCTGAGGAAGAATTTCTCAGTGCCTGACACTTGCCAGCTGGCTGGAGCCGCTGCTGATTTTGAGGGGGATCCCATGGGCTGGCAAACAGGTGCCGGTGGCTGTGAGAGATGTGCTTGGTCCCAGCGCTGCGCCGACCCTCCGAGCAATATGTATTGTTTGCATTTGGGGTGGTTGGGGTCTGGAGTTTATGAACTATTTCATGCCAACTTGGTGATTGCTCGCAGTTATTTGAATTAAAACCCACCTATTCTTACTATGAAAAATACAGCCCACATAGCTATTTTAAAGCAATAGGGTGAATTGTTGTACATATCGATTAAATCAACTCTTCCAGTGACAAGTGAATATTTGATTTTCTACCCCCAAAGGACAGTACATACCATATTACACTACAGTGATATTTTCTAATAAATTGTCTAGCTGACATCTTGCCTCTGAGGGGGTGAGGGAGATTCTTAACAAAGACAACACCAGCTCTTTCCTGTTTATACCTCATCTCCATTATGCATAAGGGCACCAGTCTCAGTGCTCTGTACCTTGTAAATGATGATAGGTGGGAGAGGAAGAGTTCCTTTGCTCCTTACACACACATACACTTATAGTTTTGAAACCTGTACAAAGCAGTCACAGAGTTAACTCTAGCCTTGTCCTTCCCTCTTCCTTTCCCTAACCAGAAGCAAGTAGTTATCTCAGTAATGGTAAGACAAATATTAGGTCAGATCCTCCAGTGACTTTGCATCAGCACTGCGTCATACAGAGCCTCACTTAGGGTGGGAAATCACACTGGTTGTGCAAGGAGACCACATGAAGTTTGCTGGCTAGGGACAGACATTGGCTTTGTACAGGAGCTGGCACAAATGGAAGGGCTGGGTTTGCTCTCTTTTGGTCTTGGGCATAGCCAGGAAAAGGATGATTTGTCCCTCAGCATGTCTTTCCTCATTTGTGGAGATGGTGATCCCAAACATTCCTACTGGGGCCAAGGTTTGGTGAAGAGCCAGAAGAAAGGCTATGTGAAGAGTATTTGTTGGACCCAAGAGAACAGTTGTGAGGCTTCGGAGAAGATTTCAGTGGTTTGCAACGTTCAAGAGAATTATTGAGAATAGTAAAGTGGAAATAATAAATTCTTCTTAATTAATTCAACATTTTGACCAAGTAAGCTGGGGGAGAGGGAGATACGTGACAGCTGGTGGAACAAAGTTTCACAGACTTCAAAGAGTTTCACTGCTCCCAAATCCTTTACTGATTCTCTTGTTTTCAAAACCATGATAGCATCCACTAAGAAATCAGGAATTGCACAATGGGGCTCCTGTAAATAAGCAAGAAAAGCAGGTGTCTCAGAAGACAGTCTTGAAGGAATTTGCACTGAAAATGCTCCTCTGATTCACTTTGCACACACTTAAGAAAGTACTTGTTGTTCCACTTGAATACAATACATTAAGATGTTCTGTTTACTGGGAGCTTATTATATATTATTATCTATTTATTACTAGCTGGATCAACTAGTTACATGCAATTTGGTTCATTTCAAGTAAGCTTTTTGAACAAATTTTTGTACAACTTTATCCCAGGAAAAATGTGACAGAAGAATTGGTTTGATGGGCTGTGTTTTCCCTGCACCTGCCTCTAAAAGGGTTTTCACAGCTCTCAAAAAGGAGTTGTTGTGGTTTAGTGCCTCAGAGTTGCAAGTAAATGGCAGTTCTCCACAGGGAAGGATATGTCTGAAAAAGGATCAGCCTTCTGCAGACAGTGGAATAACTGCAGGAGAAGCCTTAATTGGGTGCAGGAGGGGAGAAGGAAAAAAAGCCCTTGACAGTTTTGAAATATTTTTCTGTAGCAGCAGCATTTTAGAGACACTTGTTAATGAAGATGATTGATTGGAAAATGAGTCAAAGCTTTTAAATCTTTAAAAATGATATTTTTTTTTTCTTCTTGAAAGTGGATTCCTCATCTGATCATGAAGACAAGAGAATTTTCCTTTCCATCTCCAAAGAATTGAAAGTTCCTCCAGGCTCAGACTGAGAAATGCTACACAATTATGCATGGGACACCTGGTGCAGTTTGTGTGACAAGCAGGATGAGGTATCTGGTTTGCTTTTGAGAGACAGAGAATGGGGAGAAAAAAAAGTGTAATACCTTTTGTGCTAAGTGTTTAATAATGTCTTTTGTCAAACAAATTAACACCAGACACCCTCCTCAAAATCCATCCAAAGCTAACAAAGCAGGAATATTACCTGATATGTGACCAAAATTTTTAGACAATATGTATCGTTGCTTCTCATGAAAAACAATGAAAAGAAAGTAAATGAGAGGACGTTTTCAAATGGTTTTATTGTCTATTCTGTTCCAGTGGAAGTGGTAGTCATCAGCATTGGTAGGGAAATAATGGTAGCAATATTAATATCCATCTTCCACTTATGTCTCACTTCCAAATGCATGAAGTATATGCTAAGAAGATACGTGGCATCCATGTAACATTAATAAGAGTTCAAATAAAAAAAATTCCCAAAGTTTTTCCACCAGCTAAATGCTGCCTATTTATATTTAATAAATAAAATAGATCTTTTGCTGCCTACCTATATAACTGGCACTCATAAATAAAATACTGACAACATGAAGAAGTGAATATATTTTTAAAATGTTTAATTTACGTGAGGCAGAACAAATGTAGTTGGTAGGCAGTATTGCTTTCTGTGTATTCAGTCTTACAGTCTTACTGTTGCTGCATGCATGGTTTATATGCCTTCAAATTGTTTGAGCTTTAGTGGTCATAAAGATTAGGAAAAATTAAAATCCAGCGAAGTAGGAAGCAGGGTTCTCCCCACATGCACTTTCTTAATATTTTTTTTTTTTTAAATAGGTCTGCTTCAAGCAAAATATTCAGTTCAGAAGCTCTGATTTCAGATAAATAATGTATTTTGTCATAACTTTACATCAATGAATATTCTCCATGTGCTCAATGTTAGCTGCGTAAGTAAACACCTTGCTGAATCCAGGCTTCTTCTGGCAGAAACCCTGAAGTCTCCACACCTCCAAGAGCGAAGCTATTCACCTTGGGAAATGCACAGGTTTCATTTGTAATGGAGAAGCCTGTGCTAAATATACCTTCGGGCTGATCCAGGGTGAAAATGAACAGATTCCTTGTTCAAAAGTATGCATAACTGGCCTTTTTTGGCCAGCTGTTTTGCAAGGTGTATGGGGCGTTACAAGCACAGCTGAATTCTCCTTCCAGATTTGCACTTCAGTTCTGGTGACTTGCAAACCACAACTGTGCCTCCAGTCTGTGCAAAGCTCTTCTTTTCAGGATTACACGCTGTGTTTTTTGTCTTTAAATGACAGTAGGAGGCATTGAAAGTATTTTTCCTCTGTTGGGCTGGCTTTAACCTCTGGGTAGACAGGATACAATTTTGGACTGGATGCCTAGGTGATCTGCTGAGCCTTGAATCTCTTCACAGGATCTGTACAGACAGAGATGGAGATTGTGATTTATTCCAGCTCCTGGGCTCTTGTTTGCAGTCCTCTGTGATGGTTTGGTAATCCTAGGAGCTAACAATAACAATATCAAGTGTCATTATCAATGGCTTTTTTAATCATCATTATAATTCTTATTCTGAATAGCACTTAAAGCACATTTTTATCTTCCGTCAACAATAAAGTGCAGTCTCATAAATATTTAACTTGTCTGATTAAATTATCCATGCTGAAACAGATAACTGGTTACTTTAATAAGCTTAAACTAAAATCTTGGCTGTTATTATCTCCTTGGAGAAGAGAGAGAAAGTGATAAAGATTCCCCTCGCCCAGGTGACCTCGCACCATTCAGCTCAGCAGCCGGAGATTCTTATCAAACCTGAAAGAAGCCTCAGAAACGAACACAAAGTTGATGATAATTAACAGCAATCATTGTCTGTCTTGATGGCTCTCCAGCCACTGAATACTAGGAGAGGACAGAAAGTGGCTCCTCTGTTGTACAGCCAGAGAACCAAAGTGGGGAGAGGTGGTGGTGGCTGTGCTGATGAAGGTGTCCCTCTGGAGATGAGGCAGAGCTGCGATGCCTTAGAGGTAGATCACCAAACCAGCTTCCTCTGTGTAAAGCCCTTTTCATTCACTCGGAGACACTTGCTCCAAGTCTCTACAGAGATTTTTAGGGCCAGGGAGGACTGTTATGGTCTTCTCTTGAGGCAGACTGAAACATGCCAGCCATGGAATGCCACCCAACCGTCTTTGTTTCAAGTCCTCTGGCTTGCGGCTGAATGAAAGCATGCTTTTTTTTTAATTGAAAAATGAAATTATGATGGCAGCTGCTGTTTTTCTGTCTTTGTGCCCCTCGATAGCATTGAAACAGCCTCTGAGTCACCCGCTGCTGACTCCGACAGTCATTGCCCTACTCCTTCTGTACCTCTGTCCTGGCTTGTTAGCCTGAGTCACTATGAAAGCTCTGTACAAGCACCTGCAGTGGGTCATAACCTTCTAGCAGGCATGACAGCATCTCTCAGACCCACTTTCAGCCCAGAATTACAATATATTGGCAGCTCCTCATCTCGACACATGGCATGTGCAAAGTACGGTCTGGGGTTCGGTGCAACCTCAAGGCCTTGTTGACAGAGAGAGGGGAACCAGATGGGATGCATCTCAGAGCAGGGAAACATGAAGATGTAGGGGAGTCACATTTGAGGCAGAACCTGGGACAAGGCAAGCTTGAGTGGGAGGCAAAAGAGGATCACAAATGGGAGAAAGAGGAAGAGGAATGAAGATTGAGGCTGGGATCAAAGCTGCATAGAATGGGTTCTATTGTGGAGATGGTGAGTCCCTGCAAGACCCTTCATACAAGAAGAGCATCCTCTGCAGGAGTGGATCAAGCTGGCTTTGTTTGATCCCAGCCTCCAGATCACTTGCTGCTGACTTGCAGTGAGCCACCAAGCCTTTGCCTGTGCTGCTCAGCTCTTTCATATCCTGTCCGAAATTCTTGTCCTCCTCCTTGTTTCCTAATTGCTTCTACTACCCACTCCACACCGTTTCTGCTGTGGCTCTGCCAAACAGATGCAGTGAGTACAACCACGTGCCAGAAGCCGGTCCCCTTCATCTTAGAAAGAAATGTTTTGAGGTTACTTGTGCGCAGGAGAACAGCTCTGGGCAAGTGTGGACTGGGTTAAAGTAGAAAGGAAGAAAAAAAGAAGATTCCCATTGCAAGCTGATAGATTGGATAAAGTAAGTATAGAAAATTTGGAGCACGAAAGCAAGAGGCATGGTCTGATTTTATTTGCAGTCCCTTTGGTACTTTACAAGAAATTAAGCAAAACGTCCTCAATATCCTTCAGCAGCAAAAAAAGTAACAATAACGAATAACACCCCCCTCCCTTCATGCACATCTGAGGAAAAAGAAAAAAAGATTGGTCTGAAAATAAAAGGAAAAACAGGGCAAGAAATATAATTATCAGACTTATTACCTCAGGGGAGAAGAAGAGTTTGTTTTGCACCTTCACAGGATGGGAAGGATTTAAATGCTAAGTGGGTGCCTATATGTCCCTGAGCACATGGATTTCTAGTTCTTTGTCTGTGCTTTGTGTCTGTCTAAGTACAGAGACAGAGAGTTGGCAGGACTTGTGTTACTCCATTTATATGTAAAATGTATATACGTTATTTATACATTTGATCTGAAACATGGAACGGCTGTCAAGAGCAGGTGTGGGGTATGTGTGTGTGAGAAATGCCTAATATATACTTTCTCCTTCCTTCCAACTTACACAAACAGACCCAACTCTTCTGACTACATTTCCACTCCATTTTAGGCCAGACGCTGCCAAAGCCACCGAGCACTCTGCACTCTTCCTTGCAAATAAAGGCGCTAACAAATAATAGCTGAAAAAACATCATCCCGTAACCTCTCACTCTTCTTTTTTTAAACCATTTTCCACGATTTTACTGCACTCTAGTTTTTCAAAAGAGAAACTTGAAGTGAAACTGCAGGTACTTGCCTTGTGGAGGAAAGAACACGTAAGACCAAACATAATTGTTAGTCTGGCAGGTAGTGCACAGGTCTCCCTGTTAATTAATCTTTAATGTCATTAATTGGTTGTCTGTTTGGTGGTGAGAAAAAAGCTAAACATTATTCACAAATCAATTTAATTCTGCTTCTGACCAGCTTGTTTTCAAGGGGATAAAAACAATTACGAGCACCGCACTGACTGGACACCCAGGCTTTACTGATAACACCACTGGAACAATAAAATATGCAAGCCATGCTCGCTGGTGTGGGGCTGCTGATTGAGTTTCTTTCCTCTCAGATTGTCTCGTTTGTTTGTTGTGGATACAGGCACATGATAAGAAGGGGATATGGTTGGATTTCATTCCTTCTGGCCAGCTGACTTCTTTTTTTATACCCTGGGTTTGCCCTAAAACAGACCTTCTGGACTCTGCTGCGACATGCAAAAATAAAAGCAGTTGTTTCTGGCTGTGGCTATTCAGCCAGCTTACAGTGCAAGCATATGTGTGTTTTTTTCCTTTCCACAGCAGGACCTGTGATTTTTCATTCTGTTAATTGCTGTGACAATCTCTGCTCCAGCACCTGGGCACAGAGCTGGCATGATACAGCCAGTGCTTAGTTTTAGCTCGAAGGATGGGTGTAACAGTGTTTGCGACAGAGCAGGAGCAGTAACGTGGAACTTCCCTTGCTGTTAATCAAATTTCAACAGAGGTGTGGGATAATATGCCAAAATGAGAAGGTCTCAGGATAGAGTATGTAAGATCTGTACAGCAGATATCGTAGATGTCTTCTGGTGAGGTCCCTGTGTTCACAGAGCCATTGGTGGTGCAGCAGAGAGTTTTGTTGGGTTCCCCGTGATCCATGGCTTTTCCTAAAGACCAGAGGAAGGGTCTGCATATGTATGTGTGTAAACTGTTATTCCAGAGTGTGAACCAAGCTCCATTTTCTATTTTAACCCTTTTCCTCCTGCCAGAATTAGCCTGCTAGATATTAGTCCTATGCCAAATAAGGCTGAAATACCCCTTAGTTAGCTAATGCCTCCTCTTCATGTTCTTAACTGCCTTTAGAAAAGCTCGACTTGCGTTATGATAATGCGACAATCTCCTACACCAGCCCTCTGGTTGGGCTCAGAGAAAGGTGGTAAGTGAGCTACATGGAAAAGGTTCTCCTGAGCATTCAAAATGATGCTCAGGACTAAGCAAAACATCAGCCTTTGGTGCCCTGAACTTCAGAGCAACTCAAAACACCTGGTAAATCAGTCTGGTAACTCAGGAAAGCTGGGCTTAGTGCAGCAGGGAGCCTTACAAATTATCAGTGAGTAGTAAGGGAGAAGGTAATTCCTTTGTTTAAGGCCAGGAGCTGATATTTAGTTCTGCCATACTCTCATCTGTGAAATATTCTTTAAGGAAGAAAACACCCCTTCCCAAGAATTTGTTTTGGAGTCATGAGGCCTTTTGGCTTATATTACTATGTGCTATATAAATGATAAGAGTTGGGGGCTAGTAGCAGAGTTAGAAATTAAGTAAAAGAGCAGCTCTGGTGGAGGAAGAGGAGTTTGCAAGTCACTGAGGACGGATGATTTCACAGTGATACTGGATTCCCTGCTCAGCACCACACAGAACTTGTGGCATGACCTGAGGTAAGTCTTTCTGTGGAATTCCTGGCTTGATAATCTGGTCTTGGTCCTGCTCTTGGTGCATGTTGTTGCAGGCAACACAAGGACTATGGGATGTTATTGCAGGTGCTAGCACTGGTACCCTCAGCTGGTCTAGAGGAGATGCTATGGCACTGAATGGGCAGAAACCACAAATACAAATGGCTGAGTGTGCAGTTTCTCATCAATGTTGCCATTTCTAACTTTCTCTAAGGAGTAGTTAATTAAAAGTATTCTGTGTATTTTTTACATCTTTTGCCCTTCCTGAAGGACTTTAAAGGCCTTTTCTCTGGTTCATAGGAGACAGAAAGGCCTTTGGATTGTAACCATGGGTGTTTAACCCTTGATGAAATGTATGGTTTGGATGTGAATTTGTGATGCTTTGTCTCCTGCAACTGTAGAGTTTGGACCTGGCTGCTTTATGTTAGGCACATGTAGACACAAACTTTAATTTCTTCAGTAGGCCTGTTCCTTCAGAAAACACCTTTATTTGAAAACCTCATGGCATTTCCTGTTCTGTCGTGACAGTTTTGAATGCTTTGCTTGTACTGTTTTCATATCTAACTTGGTGGCATTTATGAAACCTTCATCACTGTCCCTCAAGGGGGCTGGAGCCTCTTTGTGTCCTTTTAATCTTAAAAATCCCCAATATAGAGAATCTCCTTTGTGCCTCAGATATATTCACAGAAATTCATTGGGGCTTTTCTGCCATCAGGTGAAATTTTATTTTTTTTTTTTTCCTTTGAAAGCTGAATAGAAGAACAATCCTCAACACGCCTTGAAATTCCCCATTCACCTTCCCAGGGTGCTTGGGAGCTGACTGATATTTCCTACGTGCCCCTCTCTTGAACAGAAGCACTTGCCAGAGAAGCTGCTTCTTCCACATAATCTATCAGCTACTATAGGGATTTTCAAAGATTGTCTGAAACTTTTATTACTTTTCTTTTGAAAATTGCTTTCAGTTAATTACTCATAGCTATTCAAGAGGGTAATACTCTCACTGGTTGGGGTAATTAGGAACCCTTAATTAGTTCTTGAAAAAATATCAAAACTTAGCTGTGTCATTGCTATATCACCCTCATTAGTTCAATCTGGCAGCTTTTAACTGGCACGTTTATGTTTCTGATTTACATATTCTTTCCCATGGTGCTGAGTAATATAACTTGCAATAATAATAATACTAAAAAAGTTAGGTTACTCCAGAGAGTCATTATATGAGATATGTGGGTATAGACAATATGTGAAGAATATCCCAGTATCTTACAGTTGAACTTGGTTTATTACCACAGTACTTAAAATACAATTAAAAGTGCATGATTCCATGCTGGTTTTTCTTCTGTCACTAGCCTTGGCTTCATTTAAATTCTGCAGATGTGCAGGAACACATTATTGCTCTAAAACTCCCTTATTTTTGGAAGACACAAAAGGCAAATGTAAGCTCCTCTCAAGTACTATGCTAAAGCTACCAGGTATATCATTTCCAGAATGCTAGAAAAACTTATCTTTGGAGTCAGCTGAAGCTTTTGCTCATGACCTTGAGTGAAGCAGGGAGTGATTTTTTTATTTTTTTTTTTTTAATTTACATCTTAATTAGAATGGCAACTTTGGCCCAATCGGTGCTCTGTTCTAAAAGAGATATAAAATCTTCATGTAAAGGTATATTACACCTTTTTCACTAAAAAAAAAAAATAAACCGCTCATTGTGGGGAAAAAGAAGCCTTTCATACTGTCCTCTAATGAGTAAACAAATGACTTGACCTTTATCCATCATGTGCTTCACTATGATTTAGAGTTTAAAGTGATTCTCTAGGTAGAGTTTGGGTGTAGGGCAGAAAGTTCTACTTCCTTGGACATAAACAACTTTCACCTATCCAAGAGATGCTTCCAGGAGGGGAAAGGCAATTTAACAAGAAAGTAGGTTTTTAATTTTTTTTTAAAAAATATTTATTACACTTACTGTAAACTCCTGGGGGAATAAATCTGGGATTTACCTGGTGAGTTTGTTACAGCATTGTATGGTGCTTTTCCACTGTTTGCATATAGTCCTCTCTGGTTTGTTGCTGGTTACAGCAATACAAGTCTCACTTTCCAGATTTAGCATGCTTTACAAAAACTGCCCCTTGCTGCCATCTGGGCCTAATCCTTCATCCTGAATATTGCATTGCTAGCACACCTTCTTAGCGTCTCTACAGCGGGTTATGAAAAAAGAGACTCTCTGTTGGAAGGAGATCTCAAGGTGTCTGTTCTTGTGTGGAGCTGCTGCTGGGATCAGAGTGAGAAATATCAGTCAGGGACCATCTGAGCAGAACAGTCTTTTTTTTTTTTTAAAAAAAATTATTTTTTAAATTTTTTTTTTTTGACTTTGTCTGGAAAGATCAGGGTTGAATTGCACAGGTGACCTGAGGAGGCTGCAGCAAATGGAGGAGAAGGTCTGGGGCTGGGGAAGGACAGCTCTTGGCGCTTTTGGGAGGCGGTAATTTCAGGACAGTGAGAACATTTGGAAAACTACTTTGTATATAAAACTATAAATATCCCAGCTAATGCTTGCAGATTCCCTATTATATCTTGTATTAATAGTGGCCTGTGTGTATTAAAATGAGGAAGACAATAGGGAATCAGTTTCAGTCTGAAAATCCAGAGAGTTGAGAAGCAACCTACAAGTTACTTATCTGATACATTAACTAAAGCTACTGGAAGTGGAGGAAGTCAGATGACTTGCCTCCTAGAACTGATTTTATGATGTTGAAGGGCAAATTTGTCACACTGGAATGTAATGATTATTCAAGATGGTATTCATTCTTAAAATGAGTATGCAGAACTGAAGTTTCATTCCTTTCTTGCTGCACCAAAAGAAAAACATATTTTATTCTTCATGCAACTCATGGTGTGAGCATTATATAGGAGTTCACTTGTTTATTTACAATGGTTATCTCCCTGCTCTCCTCATCTGCTTGCTGGTTACTAAGGCTTTTGGCCTTGCTGTGGTTTCTTGATGCCATCATGGCCAGCAGATCCCCCTGACCTTGCAGCCTCCTTTGCAGAAGAACCACCATCACCTTTATCTCCTCTCTCCAGGGAGTTCTTTCTGAGAAAAATCTGATCAAATCACTTTGATGCATCATAAACCCACACCAGTCTTGCAGTTTGCTCCCCAGGCTTGATGGCATCTGGAAGGTACCAAAAGATGCTTTTTTTCCCTTTAATTTGAACTGCAGTCTGTAGAAATGAGCTCAACCTTTCTTTTCTGAACTTTTCCTTTGCCCCTTGGTATAGCTTTCTCAGATGTAGGATGCTGCAGCTATTTCTCTCTTGCTCTTCCAGCTATGAATGACGTGAGCTTGCTTGAGAAAATGTGCCACTGGATTTGAAAACTGACCAGTAAGAGGTAAACTCAATAGATTTATCAACAGTACAGAATCTAGATTAAGAGACAGCCTCTAGAAATGATGTAGTCCATCTCCAGTTTATTAAGATGCTGTGGGTTTGAAAAGCTTCTAAATAAATCTGCAAACCTTGCTGAAACAAAACATATGACTCTTTCCATCCGAATGCCTTTTTACGCAGTATTTACTTTCTTATAATGGTTAAGCCTGAGCTAAGTAAGCATGTTCCTGTGAAATCAGCTACTGTTTGCTCTTCCCCAGCCATGCTTACCCTCTGCAAAGCCACAGTATAAACTAATTAGGGATTTGCTATTTGGAGAAAGTTATGATAAGTTTGCCGACAAGGGCATTGCCTAATCTCATTGCACACACGTCAGTGGCTATACATGTGTGAAATTAAGTGAGTTTTTGCTGATTCCTGCAGACTGCCTGTTTTTATCTTGAGACAACATTCCTAATCATAAAATGCATTAACATCTGCTATCAGGGGCTTACTGTAATATGTGTAACACCAGCAGCAATTCTTTGATATTGCCTTCAAATGCATTGTTAAGGGAGATCACAGAAATGGCTTTGATAGGCTACATGATTTACCTAGTAGAAGGAAAACCTGATAGAGAAAATAATCCTGCGAGGTTTTTGCTTCAAATAGAAATGGTATAGAAGGCTCTGGTGCCTCGGCTGCTGATAGGAGCTGGTCTACCTGAGGGCATTTTGTTCTTTTAAACTAGTGTTAAGTGAAACAATTGGCCTGTGAAGACCTTGGAATCAAACACACACCTGCATTTGGGAGGATGATGGGAGGTTTGAAATTATAATAATGCAGAGCAGGGAATCAAAAAAAAAAAAAAGCCAACAAACCAACTACCTTCTATGCAGTGAAGAGGGAACATCTTCAGTTCTAAAACCCAAGCCTAACTTTTCTCTGGGTTGCAATAAAACAATAATTACTTAGCTTCTGCAGGATTTGCTGCAGGGAAGACGTGACTGTGGTTAAAACACCAGATATACATGGCCAAAAAGACAGTATTCAGTTATTTTATAATGTGTTTACTTTATACTTTTAATGAGATTTCTAGCTGGTTAAAGCTTTCTAGGCTTTCATCTGAAGCACAACTTTGGAGGCAGAAATGTCCCATTGGGGAAGAGGGTAAGAATGTTAAAATATGGAGTTTGTCACATGTGTCTGAACTTAACTGTAAGTAGGCCCAATAAAATGACTCCTCTAGCAGTGACCAATTACTTATTATAGGATCATAGAATGGTTTGGGTTGGAAGGGACCTTAAAGATCATCCAGTTCCAACCCCCCTGCCATGGGCAGGGACGCTTTCCACTAGACCAGGTTGCTCAAAGCCCCATCCAACCTGAAAGCATTGCTTTTGCTCATCTGTCATAGTAAATTTTGCTTCATGAAAGTGTTGCTTTTGCTCAGCTGTCATAGTAAATGCCATTAAAGCACCATGCAACAACAGTCTTGTGGAGCCTTTTGATTGAGCACAACCAAGACTGGCTGCTCAAGGACATCAGCAAACGCCCTGCGTCCTCTGCGTGCCACTCAGCACAGCCTGCCCATGCTAATGCTGCTCTTCTCATTAGGGATGCTCCAGGGCACTATCAGGACACGCTGTCTCCTCTGTCCCTGTCTTGAGCTCCTCCAGTTCTTGCAGGATACCATTGTACCCAAAATGTTGGCTGTTGGGAGGGGGGAAAATAAGCAAAAAGCTGAGGAAAAAGCCAAGACCAGTTTTTTTTCTTCCCCTTGAAGCGTCACATCCCTTCTCCTCACAAAAATTTTTCAGTTCTGCGTGCTTTCTGCACTGTTGAGTAAAGATCAGTATTCAATTTGCAGGGAGCAGAAGGCATTGGGAACAGCACTGCAATGCTTTGGGTCTGAAATAGCTGTGTGTGGAGGGAAGTATATAAAATAGAGGTGATTCATTATTATCTGATGGATGGCATATGAGTATTGATTATTTTTGTTATATCTTAATTCTACAGAAATATGCGTAGTGGGGATCTGCAAACCAGGAGAGGTTTGGTGGTATGCAAAGGGGAAAGCTTTCCTTTTACTTCTTTCTTTCTCTGGGGGTGGGAGGACAAAAGGCAAGAAAAGTGAGAATTAACTGAAACCTGTAATTCTTCCCTGTTAATTAAACTAAACCTGTATGATCACCTCAGTCATGAGGTACATGGAAGAAGACAGTGAAAACATCCAGTTAATAACGGACTAACTGGACATGCCATTTCTGTAGTTAACCTTACAGATGTTAATGAAAGTGTAGTTTGTGGGGAGCAAAACTAAGATGCTTTCTATAATGGGCTAATTAGGATTGCTAAGGCTATTGCACACCAAGCAAAATAACTAGGCTGTGAGCAAGGTGCTGAGTTTGGGATATTTGCCCTATGGTATTCAAAGCACAGAAGAAAATCTGGGGAAATTGCGAGGCAGACTGGCTTAATCACAAGTTCCTGCTGTAGCAATCAGGATCAAATGAATAGTAAGTGTGTTAATCAGCTTGTGAACTTTTATGCCATGTTCATAACTTCAAATATCACCAAATCTTGTACAGTGAGTCAATTGCTGCTGATATAATGAAAATATTGCATGTGGGAGGAGGCACTTCTTTTGTGGGAAGCTAGTTATTATTTTTCCTCTGGCAGTTTTTGTAGAAGCCTTGGATTTTATTTTTTTTTTCGTAATTGAAGTTGAAGAAATCTTCCAAAGTACAACTCTGGAATCCCCATCCTCCTTTCCAGGAAGGGGCTTATTTTTTGGTACCTTCACAGAAGGATGACTCCTTTCTAGCTGAGCAGCATGTTAGTCAACTCTGACTATGGACCTACCTTGAGCAAAACCACCTGTTACCTGGAGGCCAGGCTATGGCTGACCCTGGGAGGACTTTGCTTACCTGGCTCTGCTGATGCCTTGGGGTGACTCTGCATGGAGATGAGGTACCAGTCTCCCACAGATGAGACTTTAACCAATCTGTAACTTCAAGAAAGTTACTAGAGTAAACAGGAGAACCCCCAGGATCCTGCTTAATATTTACTACCTTAAAGTTGGAGCTGAACATGTGGGAGCTACTAGCAGGTTGGGTGCTATTTTGCTGAACCAGTCAATCATACCTTGCAAATCAACTGGAGGCTTATTTTGGCAGTGGTAATTAAGGCTTTGTATTTACCTTGCACCTGGGGAAGCAGCATGGCCCAGGGTTGAGCTTCCCAGCTGATGGCAGCTCAGGTGTGGGAACCCCTGAGCTGTTATTTCCCAATCCTGCTGCTTTTTTTCCCAAAATGGATGTTCTTTCCTCCCTTGTCTATCGAATGTGTGAGCTCTGTAGGGCTTCTGAGCCCTAACTCGGGAGCAGCTGTACTTATGGACAGTTGTGCTGCGATGCTCTTGTATCTCCTGTGTGTATTTGCATGTTTGCCATTTTCTTTTGGTACAAATTTTTCATGGGCAGCATTTTGTGATTAATAATAGTAAATAAGAGCAATAAATGTTATACCTATAAGGACTGAAAGAGGCTGTAGTGATTGGAAATGTCTAATGCCATGATGTAGCACACCAAACTTGTTTATACTTTCTTGTCTCTTACTAAAGAAAATGTCCTTTATGGGCTCAAATCCTCCTTGCAGAAGTAGGTATAGATGTCCACTCCTCATCTGGGACCCCTTTCCTCCCTCCTGAAAAATTGCAAGCCAAATAAGACAAAAGCACCATTCACAATAATCTTTACCTTCCTTAAGTCTGAGAGAGAAACGGAGACTCATGCCTGTTTAAAGTCAGACTCTGTCAGAGTCAAAGGGAATTTTGCTTCAGTGGAAATGGAGTTGATCCAAATGCAGAATGGGAATGTAGGAAAAAAGTGAGCGCAGGGAGCGTTAGGGAGAGCAAAGTATGAAATCGCCTTTGAAATGTTAAACTAAATTAGGACTTGAAGTAACCTGGATTCAGTTTCTGCCCCTGATCCATTTCCTTTGTCAATTGGAGCAAATTACTTAAGCTGTTAATTAGGGTACATCCAGGTTATGAAACATATATCTAAGTAAACCAAAAGAGCGTGCATTTCTTTTTTTTTTTTCGTGTTTTTTTTTTTAAATGTGCCAGTGCCTTGCAGCACAGGCCTGGATTCCTTGGGAGCTTTCAAGTGTATCCAAAACACAAATGCAGCCTGTGTGTTGGCTTTTTTTTTTTAAGGTCACATGTGATATACGCCATAACTGGGGAGAAAGGGTCAGAAACAAACAGCGGCGGGAGGTGAGAGGGCGCAGCAGTGATCATATCACCACATCGTTACATCAATTAAAGCCCGCTCTTGTCAGCATGGATTGGCAAGTGGCATCAGCACTTGCATTTCCTTCAGGATAGGGCTGACAGAGTCACTTTATTGCTAATGTGTCATCTTTATGGAGAGATATCTACAGGAGTCTTTTTATGCTTAAATTCCTGTTTAGCAGCGTAGGAAAGAAAATAGCTTGTCTCTTATCCTATATTGATTAATACTCAAAAATTATGTGATTCTTTTTGTCTGATGCCGTAGTTAAATTTCAAAATGCTTATCTTAGTCTGGTGCACTTGTTTGAGTGTTGTCTTCCCTTGGACAACGCTGCTGTAAGACACAGGGTTTGTGCTCAGGGAGGAAGCACTGTTCGGCTTCCCAGTTTCCTGACCCCTCGTATGGGGAAATCATATTCCTTTCCTTTTCCTGACAGGAGGACAGGGCTCTTTTGAGGTCTTCCTGAAATCACTGCAGCAAGCTGTGATATGAATAATAGATGACATGAAAATCCCTGCCCAGCAAAGAATACAGCATGGTGCAGTTTTCCTGTTGCACGGAGACACTGGCTCTGTGTTGAAAGCATGCAAACAGTAATCTGCAATTCAAAAAGAAGAGCCTGATAAGAAGAAATAAAATCTCTCATACTTCACTATCCTCTAGCTGGACATAGTGGTATACCATCTTTTGGTTCTGACAATAAATCTTAGGAAGTCTTTCTTTATTCTCCTATATTGCAGAGAAACCAACAGCCTCTCTTTTACTTCACGCCTTTCCCATTCTCCTCCAGCACTCAAAAACCCATTTGCAGTGCATAGCCTGGTCTACAAGGATGCGATTCCAGCTTTTGGGGCTGTTGCCAGCCTCATCCCATTGTCCTTCTGTCCCATGGGGTCTCTGCCTTGAGCAGAGTCTGGTCTGCCATCACTTTTATGGGTTTGCTCCCTTCCTTAAAGTAGGTCTTGGTATTACAAACCCTTAGGAGGATATTCTTCTGGGAAGCCCATATAAGTCCTTCCAGGTGCTGTGGTGATGGCTGGGAAGCAGGGGAGCAGTGGGGGCTGAGGCCATGCAGACAGGTTGTGGTCACCAAGGGCCCCTTCAGTCCAAGGGACTTCTCTCTTGTCCCTTCTGCCCCGACTCTGCTGTTGGAGGTGGGGGCTAAAGACAATCTTCCCCTGCTGTTTCTCAGGTTTAGCTGCATTAATTATTACAATCTCTTTCTAGTAATTTAAGAGACTTTCTGAGTACTTTTTTATTTCTTTGTCTTCAATTTAATGATGGACTCATCCTCACCTGGTGGGAAACTCTTTGCTGTCGCTCTAGGAGATTTTATTCTGATCTTCCTGAAGTGTGGGTTTTGGTTTTTTTTTTTTTCTTTTTTTCTTTTCCTTCTTTCTGGCTTATTCTTTTCACACTGACATGAGTTGTTTTTATTTTTCATCCTCCTCTTCCCTCAGGGTGTTCTGTGACCCAAGCATCTATCTTTCTGTATTTTCATTTTTCTTTGTGTGCTTTTCTCCTTTGGCATCTTTGTTTCATTACGCACACTGTTCGTGTTCCCTCTGTGCCAAATATCTCCTTCATACTTTCTGCTGTTTCATCTTTTCCTTATAGATCATCTCTGCCTGCTTAGCAACTTATTTCAGCATTTCTAATTCAAAAAATACACATATTTCACTTTACATTTTTAATTTATTGTAATGTACTTAGTTTGGTGATATCTTGAACCCATCGAATATAGACCCCTAAGCAGAAAAGAGTTTAGGTGAAATTACTAAAGCAAATTCAACAGACAATGTGAAAGAAGTATCTTCATATCTGAAATAATAGAAATAGCCTTAGTAAAAGTTGTGTTAGTAAATAGACTTTATAGCTTGATCTTTGTTCTTTCTTATCCCTCTGTTCAGTTTTTGAAAGCAAACGGAAAAAGGAGGGCATAAACAAAATCAGTATTTTCCACTCCTCTTGGTTAAGGCGGGTTTTTTCTTGTTAGACCAGAAGGTCACATGGAAAAAGGAGGGCATAAACGAAATCAGTATTTTCCACCCCTCTTGGTTAAGGCAGGTTTTTTCTTGTTAGACCAGAAGGTCACAAGGATAGAATGGAATATAAATGACACTAAAAATGTTTGAATCTCATAAAATTTAAGCATATACACTTAAAATGCTGTCTTTGATAGGACTCTGTGTTTCCAACCTTCCAAAGCAAATTAGGTGCTCTGTGCAGCAGACCTGTGAGAGAGAAAGATTAGTGACATTTAAAAAGCGGCTATGTGGAGGGAAATACATCCTAATGATGACCAGAAGTCTTTTGTATCTATTCATGAGGCTAGTCTGGTGCATCGAGAGTGAACTCTAGGGATGATAAACAGAAACTTAGAAATGCTGAAATATGAATTGCTAATGAGATTCTTCCACCTGAGGCTTGTGTAGGAGTCTCCTCGCTTACCTGGCTGGTGGGTCAGTGAAAGCATTTTAAAGGACTTCTCTTGGTAGAGATAAAATAGGTTTGGGGTCTGTAACTATTCAAAGCTGTCATAGACTTCAGACAAATCATACTTCAGCACATAGGAAAGTTTTAATTTGCTGGGTCTCGGCAACCTCTCTGAATGACTAATTTCCTCTTTCTAGCTATACCTCAATCTCTGCACGTTTTCTTGCTGAATGAGCCACACTACATCCTTCCGAACAGCTTTTCAACCAGAGTCTCTCCTTGCAAATGTCTCTTTTGCAGGCTCTGGGGCAGCCCCAGTCCTGAGAGCCGTTTCCCAATACCTCCCACAGCGTTACATGGCCCAGCCAGGATGGGCAGTGCTTACTGAGTCCTGTCACCATGCCACCTTGTCACCTGTGTCCTGTCCCCTCCAGGTAGTGATGGTCTCTCCCCTGTGAGAGAGATGAAATGTCTAACCTGATGTTACAGTCTGGGCCTCGTACACTGCCTCATCTCTGGTTTACAGGATGCCTCCATTCTCTTTAAGTCTTTCTGCTGTTCCTGGTCTGGGGTCAAGCCTGGAGGAGCAGCACATGCTCTACCTTCTGCTGCAAATGATACTGAGTAGTCCTTCAGGGGTCCTGGGGGTGGTTGTGGGGAGTTGATTGTCTTTCTGGTCTCGTGAATGATGTAGAGATACTGCCTGAAGGGGAATGGAAATATTGCTCTCTTGCATGGAAAAAGGGATTAGGACATCACAGCTCACCTCAGGATGGTTGTCTTAACACAGCTGCAAAGGGAAAAATACCCTCAAGATATAACTTGTTGCATTGCCAGCTTTGCATCTAAATATATCCTAAAAGACAGATGATGAAGGCAGCAGCTAAAGGAAATCAATATCAAGGTTTATTGTTTTTTTTCCTAGCTCTGCTAGGGAAAAACTGAAGTATAAGAATGGTTAGAATTAAGGAAAAGTTCATTCAGTGATCATTTTGGGGGAAGGGTGGGGAAAGACACTAGTCTTGGGTCTAATCTCAATGATCTATTCTTTTTCCTATGATTGTCCTAAACCATCTCATTCCTACTTTCAGAACTGAGCTGGGCACTTTATTAAGAAACAGAACTTTGCCTCTGTAGATATCTTGTCATTCTAGAAAAATTATACCCGAAGTGATTTGTAAGTTAAAAGTCTGGAACTGATTTTTAAAGTATAGACAATTTGTATACACTATATATAATTACCAGGATGTCTAGCACTAAAACTCTAGCTCCTTTATATTTTATTAGCTCTTAGCTTATTAACTTCAAAGATGATATTTTTTTCACATCAATACTAGTTGCTAGCGAAGAAATTCCTAATTCAAACCTTCTGTGTTTTTTTTCACTTGGTAGTCTTCTATAGTGCTCAGAGAATGCTAGTGACCTTACAATTGTAAAGTCCCTGAGTATGTATTTCATTGTTACTGGTGCATAGTGTACTTTATATTACTTCTAATTGGTTGAATTTTCATGGGTAGTTTGGACTGAAGCTGAGAAGATTCAGCTCTGCAGAAATCTATTTAAGTGGCTGCAGTGATATACATAATTGATCCATCAACCAGGAGTTCAGTGTTGATCATCGGAATAGATCATAAGTCCTTCCTCTGTCTTCTGTAATTTGCTTTTTCCAATTACACAATGTCATTGTTATGATTAATAACGTTAAACATTGATTTTGTTTTAGTCATTACCATTTTCCTTGCCTGTCTTTTTAAATGAGGTTTGGAGTTATTGTGGCATAGTAGGACCTGTGAGGAACAGAAGATGGCATTTATGTGTTCAGCTGTTACAAACCTGACTCATGCCCACTGCAGTGTGGATCGTTAGCTGAGATGGGATGTGTTGTAGTCCAAAAGCCACTCTTGCAGAAAATAAAAATTATTCTTCTTCCAAACTTACAATGTTGAAGTCTGTAGCAAAGCTGGGAAAAGAAACAAGTAGCTCCAGCCAACACATCTCTGCTCTGAGGAAGGCTCCCTCTCTTGTTTGCATACTGGCTGTTCAAAGAGTCACAAGGACTTTGCACCTAACCACGTTGTGCCTCTTTTTATAAGAGCAGAACTCCTTTTCTCATCCTCCATTGCACCTGTGGGCTGTATCTGCAAAGTACCTCGTGTTCCACCTTCTGTAAACTTCTCGGAAGACCTAGGCCACTCTGCATATTCCTGGGCTGCGTACTCTAAAGCAGTATGTAAGGCACACCATAAGGCAGTATGTGCAGCTCCCCAGAAATTCAGAATTATCCACAGACTTACATTGTGTGTATTTTTTGTCTTTGTTTTCTTGCACCCATTATTACAGGGAGAAGTACCATTACAGAACAGAAAGCACAGGTGAATAGGTCATGATGTTTGGTGGGGAATGTCTATGGGTAAAGCTGGATTTGAGCTTGCTACCTTTTATGGAAAATAATTAGTGGAAGATAATTAATTCTAGAAGTGGTTTAATTGCTTTCCCTTTCTAAGTTCTTGCTATATTTGGACTTTGCTTATTTCTTGAGCCAACAGGTCATTGTTTTATGGTCATAACTGCACACAAGTGGTGTAGGAACCAGAGCATACAAGTAGAGCTTCACTGTTGGCAATGGGCAAAGCAGGAGTCCGGAGGCAAAGAGTTGAAAGGTGAGAAAGGCTGTAATACATATGAAGCAAGTGCCTCTCATCTTGCACAACAAGTTCCTTCTATGTGTGAATTACAAACTCTTTTTGGAAATTCTGGAAGAGAACTAGACTAATGAAAACCTACAGATGGATGGAAAGAGGGAGAGGGGACGGGTTATTTTTATAAGAGCAGTAACTGTATTCTCAACTTCGCTGTTGAATTGTCTGGTGATCTTAGTAAGTTTATGGTTCAGGTGGATACATGTGAGCCCTTGTTTAAGCAGCTTGGGATGAAATACAGCAGAAAATGGGAGACATAACTGTTAGCAGAGTCCAAATGAAGTGAGTGAAATTGTCCTACTTGCCTAGGGATGACTTAATGTTAAGAAAGGATATGTCTACCATCAAAATAAGTTAGTTTCTTGGACCTGGAACGGGAAAGAGAGAGGAAGAGAGAAAACTGCTTGCAAAATGCAAAAAAGCGGTTTAATATTGCAGCTATGACATATCCTCCATTGTACACATTACAATGAGGTGCTCCAGTGCTTATGAATAATTCAGACCACTGAGAGGAGGCCATTAGACACTGACCCAACATAAGCCTGGTCCCATCAATCTCTGTTTCTGAAGGAAGCCCAGGCAATAGCAGCATCCTTTTGAAAGAACCAACACAAGACACTTTTGATTTGCAAGCTAAAGTGGCCCTCAAGTAAAAAAATCAATTCCAACACAAAATGACATGTGAGTTTTATTAAGTCAGCATCGTCTAGCCTGCATTATTTAATAGTATGAGCTACTCTGACCTCTGTGAAGAGTTAAACTGCATGAGCAGAATAAAGTATGCTTCAGTTTAGCTCCAGAAGTCAGTCAAGAGTTAAGGTAGAGAGTCTGGCAAAGCTGGACTTGCCTACTATTTATGTCCTGGAACAGCAAGTAGGTGAAATGTAAAATCTTGGGTCCAGCTAAGTGTTGCAAATAAGATCAGGTGCTTCCTTTCAGTACATTTGGTTGACATCAGCTCTGAAAAAGCTACAAAGACAGGTTTTCTTGGGGGGGGG
>NW_009620307.1:0-9809 GCF_000690535.1 Cariama cristata
TTTGCCCATGATGGTAATTGCTGAGTGGTCTCCCCATACGTATCTTGACCCACAAGCCTTTAATCATATTTTTCTCCCCCTCATCCAGTTGAGGAGAGGACTGATAGAGCAGCTTTGGTGGGCACCTTGTGTCCAGTCTGGGTGAACCCACCACATTCAGGAAGAAGAATCTCAGATACACTCAACAGAGCTCAACAGAAATGCCTCAGTTTGCATCTCCTGCCTTTCTCCTTTCTCAAGTAAGTGCTGGTTGGTTTAAGTCCTACTCTGAGGTGCCTCCTGTCTCCAATTTACCATACAGGGAATACAGGCACCAGCAACTCTCGGGTCCTGCAGTGTTGAATATCCAGGTTTCTCTTCATATGTATCCCTGTTTCTCTGTGAAGAAACACACTCTTGAGAGCAGTTTTGGATTGCAGTAGTCAAATTTATTTCCACTGTAGAAGCACACTTGTTTCAGTAATAAAAAAATAACATTTTTTTTGCAGAATAAAAGTAATCCTGTAGTGATATAAATATATTTACTTTCACAAGAACCCATGTAAGTCACTCAACATATATTCAGATTTAGTATTCTCATAGTCCTAAGATTCAAACAGTTAATAAAAGACAGTTATTTGCAGAAAGATGAGAAATGTGAAGTCTGGCTCAGTTAGGATTTAAACATATATGAAATAATAGAAAGGTTCCTTGGGTTTTTTTATTTTTTAAATGAATACATTGCTTATGAAAAATACTGACAGCCTTCAGCACTGACCATTTCTGTTTGTCTAATTAAAACATACTATATGGTGTCAGCCATAGAAGCCTCTTCTGGCTGCCTCACAGACATGACCTTGGTGCTGGCCAGGCAGAACTAACATCAAGAGGATTTGTGTTCAAGCTCAGTGCTCCTTGGTCTGCGCTTGGCCTCTGTGGCTCCACTCCCAAGACACCCATCATCAGCTACTGTCTTTCAACGAACAAACCAGGTCTAGCAATTTACTTCAGGGGGTCATCACAGCCTCATGAAACCGCATGCCTGATCAATCAGTAAGTCCCTATGCTATACTAAGAGAGGCGCTATGTTCCATATAGCATTATTAATGGCCTGGTGCAACCAACAGTGCAGCTTATAGTAGGTATGGTTGATGTGTAACTTTATCTAGTATGAATACTTCATGCAAAAGGAAGAATACTATTTTCTGCACTCCCATTCAGTTTAAGCCATGGAACAACAGTAACCAGAACTGCAGTGAATGGAACTCGAACTTTAACTTTTAGATAACTGGTGAACTCTTCTTCCAATTGTGTGGGTGGAAAAAACCAAAAGCGGAAAATAAGTTTAATGAATCAATCACTTCATGACTCTGTGTTACTGTGTTCTAACTTACTTCTGTGTGGGTTATCATCAGCACCATGCCCTCACAACATATGTTGATTTATTCTGATCCTTCCTTACTGTTAGTACAGTGAAAAAAGTACAAGGTTCAGCCTCGATTCTTCTCAACATGTCTAGGAGAGGAGGACACCAAATAATACAACACAATACTGAAGACAAGAGAACATAACACTTAGTTCTGATACACTGAAAGGCAATTTCACACGTAAGCTCATTTATGTAGGCACACTGACATATTGAGCACCATTCTTTTTTCTTTTTTTTTTTTTTCTTTCTTTTTTTCTCTTTTTCAGTTTAACATCCACATTCAACTCTGAACAGAAGAATGTTAAGCCTCTAGGACAGTTTCAGTATTAAGAAAAGAACTACCTCTATTTTACAAACATCAAAGCACTAATGTTGACACTTCAGTCGAGAAGTTCACTGCAAGTGACCCTCTCTCTGAATTCGAAGGCGCTCCTTCTCCACTTGCAAGCGTTCCTTCTCAATCTGCAGCTTCTCTGACTCAAACTTTAGGAACTGCAGCCTTTCTTTCTCTAACTGCAAACGTTCTTTTTCAAGTTTTAACTTTTCAGTTTCTAGATCCAGAGGCTGTACAATGGGTTTTTCTGTTTGGGTGAGGTCATTTTCCAGGGCAGGTTTTTCAGCATGCAGAGTCTCTAGCCTGAGTTTCTCCCATTCAATCTGAAGTCGCTCCTTCTCAATCTGAAGTCTCTCACGCTCCAAGTCAACATGCCGCAACCGTTCCTTTTCAATTTGCAGACGCTCCTTCTCCACTTGCAACCTTTCTGCTTCAATGTCTAGTCGCTGCTTCTCCAGCTCCACCTTCTGCTTCTCCAGATTGATAAGCAAGTGAGAATCTTCATAGGCTAGCCTAGCTTGAGCAGAGCTTAGATTTCCAAACTCTTCAATGTGGGGGAAGTCTGGTAGGTCATTTTCCTTTTTCGAATCTGGCAAAACTGATGACAAAATTTCTTCTTCTTCCTCAATAGGAAACTGCAGAGAGGAATGCAACAGACAAGTATTTCATTCCAGTCTTTATGCCAGAATAAATTTGTTACACACAACTTGACTGAAAAGAACATACTGGTTTTTTTCATCTTAAAAGTTATTCAGAACTGCTTAATGTGCATGCTGTGAAATAATGATGTCAGATCAAAAGGCTGTTTTCTACCATTACACAGGTAGAGAAAGACACTTTATCTGCAAGTTAATATCTGGTAATGAAAAACGGAAAATCAGCTTTTCAGTGGACATGCAAGAACATATAGAAAATATTGCATGATAGATATTATAGAGCATTCAGAACCACTGATAGAAAACTGAATCTAAAAAAAGCATATGTTGTTCTTGCTTTTCACATATCTGAGTGACACTGATGTAAGCCACTAGGAATTTGCTGTGACTAATTATTTATCACAGCAGCTGGATCCATAGGCTATGTGGTATGTAAGCTAACCCAGCCTTCACTAACTTGAGGATTCCATTTCTAAAAAAATATTTAATGCTGACATTTTTCACATGCTCCTCACCCTTCAAACTGTATTAAGTGGGTCAATAAACAGGACTTGTTTAACCAATTCTGTATTATCACATTTGCTGTAAAGCTATTTATGACACAGATGACTAGGTGGTTAGGATTATTGCTCTTGGCAGACTGTAACAACTCGTGCACAATTATAGCCCTTATGTACTACAAATCCATACTACACAAGGGATAGCTGTCTCCCACCAACTATGCTGCGAAAGAAAGGCAAACTGAGGAAGATACAGGTTCAGAAATCTTAAGACAGTAAGAGCCACCGCCAGTCCTCTAGCACTAGAGGAGACAGACACTATTCTTCAGCAGTTGTCAGACAGCAGTCTCACTACCAGCTTATGCTGATTTTTTCCCAGCATACATCTCAACTGAGCTACTATAGGAGTTGCCCCCCCGCCCCCGAAGAAAACCCAAACTAAAACTGAGTACTGCTTTTTGAAATGAGAACTATATATTTGTACAGGCACAACAGAACTATGAAAACATTCGACTTCACTCCAGCTGGCTGCCTTCCCCAGGACAGCCATGGTACTATTAAGAGTAACAACCTCTCTACAGGATCTACAGCTGCTTATCAAATTAGGCTAAAATTCTGACAGTAGTACTTTTACCTCCTGTGGGTTCATTTTAAGAAATGCAAAGAGTATTCTATTTCTTTCTGTACCTGCAGGTAACATATACTTTCATTTGTTAAAGAGGTGCATTTCTCTTCTCCATTCATCCACCCAGACAGCCTAAGTATTAAAATAACCAGTTTCCTTCAACAGCGTATTTTCATTCTACTGACTGAACTAATGCTTACCTATGGCACATAGAAATGGAAAATATATGTAAAAATACATATTGAAAGTTGAGGGATATCAATTTAATAATCAACATTCAAGACCTTACACACAATTGCAAGCTGCTAGATTTGAATACCATCCTTCTGAAACACATTTGTTTCTACGGTTTCTTTAATTCACACATTCAGAAAAAAACAGAAATAGATGCTATGAAGAAACACAGCAAAAAGGCTTATGCTGAAATGAAATGAAGGCCATATTGCATACAGCTAATGTATGTCAGTCACTCACTTCAAAATTCTGCGGATCCTCCTCTTCCTCTTCTACTTTGATTTCTGTTAAAGATCCACCAGCTTCTCTGAAGTCAGTGATATTCTGCCATTCAAAACTAGATTCAATTGCAAATCCCATTTTCTCATCCATGTCTTCATTGAGAGAGTCATCTAAATTGGATGAAGGAAGGTGAAACCCAGCACCTACTACTTTGATGTTTGCATTCAGCCGTTTTCTCTTCATGAGTGCTCTCCAGTCAAGGTATCGCCTTTTTACTTCTGTCCCTGTTCTTTGCTCTCCTTCACCTACAGCATTTACACACTCTGCTATTTCCTCCCAAGCCTTCCTTTTCATCTCATTAATTGTTGTATTAAGTTGCTTCGAAAAGAGTACTTCTCTCCTTTTTCTGATTTCCTTAAGGAGAGTTTGAGTTTCCTGAACGCTAAAATTGCTTTTTCTTTTTCTTTTTAATTGTTTCATTTTTTCCAGCTTTAACCTAATAATTTCACCACAGTAGACTACAGAGATGATCTGACACTAATCAGTTATTAATACAAATAAAATTTAAAAGCCAATGAAAGCAGAGCTCAGTTCTTGTGAAGTGAATTTTCTCTTCACTTTGTAGTATTTTCCTATTTGTCAGGCTTCCTAAGAGAAAAAGAGCAAACAACATAAATCTCCAAGGTATACAGTGTATATTTCCATTTAACAAGCTTGACTCCTAAGTCATTATTTAAGGAATGCATATTTTGAACTGATCATTCATTCAAAAGAAGAAAACTATTTTGTTAAACTCTGAATATAAAGTAGCTATAGATACCTTCTCTAATCTCATATGATTTATAAATCCATTAATATACCCATGTCACGAACCGTTAAGGTTGAGTTGATATTTCCATTACAAAAATACAGCTATTTTCCTTCAACTCTTACAAGTTTTGCCAGTTGGGATTTGCTTAATGCCGAAATTTGACATATACATTTCAGTTTGAATGCTAAATTATTTCCAAAAGAAGCTAAAATTGTTATATCGTTACTTCAAAAACATGAAATGTTTAGGGGACTGAAATTTCTGAGACACATTTTAAATGAGACACCATTTCCATCCAAAATTTTAAAAAGTACATTAATATGAAAAGTTGAAGTTTTAGAGGCTGACTTCTCTTAATCACAAAAAAAGAACTGGAGTAATTCTGCTGAATGTCAGAAAATAACTACTAGTTCAAACAAATGTCATGCATTACACATGTTTTAACAGGGATCAGATTCAGGAATAAGTCACTGCATGCCCATGGCAAAGGCCTCCTCTACCCTTCTCACACTGCGAAACACCTCATGTCAGATGTGATGGCAGGTTGAAAGGTTGTCCAGCCCTCTGCCCTCAGCAATAGCTGGTCCTGTGCCTGATGCTGAAGAGAAAGCTAAACCCCATAATATACCTGACAGATTGTGGGCGACTCTCTACAGAAAGTGGAAAGTTTGAGTAGGAGAAACAGGATTATTAATGCAGTGGTGAACATATCATAGGCCATGTTACCAAAAAGAAAAACCAAACCAAAACTCCGAAAGCAAAGACAAAATAAACAATGAATCTTGGTCACAGACTGCTTGGTAATGGTCCGACTTGGGATTTATTTTGAACTTTCTTTTGTACCACGTTACCTACCACTTCTGGTAGGTTTAAAAGGCTTTAAACCAGGTAGGTCAACAATTCACTATACAGTGCTTACAGTTTCAAGCTGTTATGTTTGTTCACTATTAAACTAGTATAGACTTTTTGTCCATCTGAAGCAAATGGCTTGCAGATTATACATTCAATTGCTACTGACTAATGGACTTAAATAACACTCCCCCAGGTATACGAGATTCTTAAAGTACAAAGTATTTTTTTTCTCCTGTTATTCTCCTAAACCTGGCTAAAACATACACATCAGCACATTACACAAAAACTCTCCATTTCGGGGATAATGCACGTAATAGTTTAGACATCATTCTTCATCTCCTATGCTCTGACTGTAAATAAGTGGTTCACTTGCAAAGTTTTCCATATCAAGTAACATTCCTTCTTACCCAACACATAAGCATGCTGGCATCAAATATTTTTTTAAATGTTGCATTTAGGAAACCGGTTTACAACTTTTCCTCATTAAAACACTGCTCTTGCTGTGAATCCATTTACTTCTGATGGTTACTAGCTAGCAAATATGCAAAACCAAGTCCCAAGAAGAAATCAATTGCGTAAAGCATGAGCATGTATCAGCATGGACCACTCTGCTCCCATGCAGTTACCCAGCACTTTTCACTCCTCAGACTCAACTTGGAAGCTGCATGTTGCTGTTTAAGACACGCTTTCTGAAAATAAAATACTAATTGGTTTTGAGAAAAGGGAATTATTTAAAAAAACAATATAACCTACTGTTTTAACACAGACACGTAACTTGACACGACCAGTACTAAAAAAAAAAAAAAAAAAAAAAGCTGTAGTTTAAAAACTCAGGTTTATATCAGAACACAGCACTGTATCTGCTAGAATTCAGTAAATTTTTTCTGAGACCTTTTATCTATTCTTTAAGCGTCTCCCTTAACCTTCATTATGATAAGTTTACCATGAAAAGGTACTTGGGCTTTCAAGGAAGCACAGCATCATATTTACTTGTCTGGCAGTAAATCAATTTATTTGGCACTTGCTGTGTTTTTCAAATGCAAATCACAGCGTTAGTGCTTCTCTTATTATTACGGCAACTGAATTTCTTGACTTATGTATCAAATTCTAAGTTTATCTTGTGTAAGGTTTGGGTTTTTTTTTAACTTTTAAAAAGTCACTCAGCAGGTAAATTCTTCAGAAAAGTTACCTGCACACAGAACAAATTAAGAGCACTTTAAGAAGCTTCACTGTTAATAAGGCAATTATTCTGGACTGATAAACACACAGACGAAGCTGTGATTCCTGGTTACTGGGCAATGACCAAGTACTCGTATCTTCATGCTGGCTTTAGACATGCACACATTTGCATTTACTTGTTTTCAGGGTGAGGAATGTGTGTCAAAGATTCAGAGGTATCCATTCTGAGTTGATCTTCCAGGTAAAAAGAATTACATAGAGTTCTTACATACAACATAAGTTTCACAAGAATTATAGTATTTCTGACTTGTCACCACCAAGACACTGAATCCCCATTTATAAGGTCACATTTATTTTTACTGAAATCAGTAGAATTTCACGTTTGATTAAGTGAACATTTAAGTACTTTGCTAACTATGAAAAATGAGTCAGATTTTCCAAAGTACTTGCCAGTGGGATATATCAAACTCTTGAAAGTACCAGTAGATACTGAACTGTCTCTTCAGGTACCTCTGTATCAGAACGTTGCTGAATCACAGCCATTTGCATCTCAAGGTATACACTGGCTAAGTCCTTTACTTAGCACCAGCTGGGATGAAAAAGGTTCTGGTCATTCCCCAGTTATCAAAAAAACACAGGATTTTAGAGACTCATATGGTATCTCTATTTACCCTGACCCTCTCTAAATTTCCCAGTGCTAGGATACTGCAGGATAAAGTGGGCACAATCACACGAAAACAAAACAAAAAAAAACCACGGGGGGTTTCAAATCAAATTTTCATCAACATTATTTTCTAAATATAATTCTATGTGAATGTGGAAGACACAGCCAAGCTTTCACCTCAGCTCCAGAGAAGGTTGAGAGTTAAAACACCCAAATGTCAGGTTAGGCTGTGGGTCAGTCTCACTGCTCCTTGCACAGGTGCTGTGCATCACCTGTCTATCTCCCCAGCCACTCTTTGTCAAGAGTCTAATCTTGGTCTTGGATTTTACGCCCTAAGACAAGCACATAACCTTTAAGAATTATACTACTAACTTGGAAACTACTGGCATTCAATTCCTTTATTATGCAAAATTTTCTTTTAAACTTTTTTTTTCTTAGAACACATCTGATATAAGCCCCTGAATTTCCCAGTAAAACAGCAACAAAGCCTACCTGTTTTAAAACTCGTGACTACTAATTTCCAATTGGTAAGGACACGCTACCTTTTCTAAGGCTTTCCTTTTTGAAAGCGTATTGCCTCATTAAAGACAGTTCCTTTCATATTAAAAAAAATGTGTGTTAAAGAATTGTCTTAACAGTATACAGACTCGCAGAGTCAGATCACCTCCTCTGTGGGACTGATTACCTTTCTGAGGTATTAACTGAAAAGCATTATTATCTAACTAAAGCTGAGGTTTGGGATATTTTGTTTTCTGACATTGCTAGATGGTCTCCAGGATATTACTCTCTAATGCAGACAAATGAACTGTTACATGCACAAAGCACATAAGGGATAGGAATGGCAACAAGCCAGGATTTGTACACATTCTAGATAGTCACAGAAGAAAAAAAAAACCACCTATCACCATTTTGAAAAGCATGACTTACAAAAACATGATATAGAGCATGTTTAAGTTTTGCTTTGATCTGAAGTCTAAAACATGAAATGCACACATGTGGGGAAAAAAAAACAACAACCAAAACCAAATCACAAACCAAAAAAACAGTAGACAGACATTACAGTTTTTTCCAAAATCAGAACCGTAACTGCTCTACATTTTAGTGCCTTTAGCAGAGGATTCCACAGCAAATAGTATTTGCTGAATGCAATTGGGAAGATGGGCAGTTGACTCAGGAAAAAGTACGCGGAGATAAGAGTAGAGGTTAAAAAAAAAAAAATCTTTTCGTTAGATCAAGCCACTTAACACCACTAGGAAGACAAGACATCTGCAGGAAAAACAAAAACAAAAAACAAACAAACAAACAAAAAAACACAAACACCAAAACTTTCTCATCTATATGACTAAAAGTACTTCTGGTACCTGACCAAAGACGTCAGTTACCTGACAAGGAATAGCTACAGTCTCGTCAAGTGACAGAGAAATCCCTGGGAAATAAGAGAGGATGCAAACAGCTCATTATGTGACCAGCTACGCACCCATCATATACCATACTGCTAGCAGCAAAATGCCTATTTTTACATTTTTGGTAGAAATGTGAAGTGCTGGCAAGAAAAAAAAGAAACTTCAAGGGTCTTCCAGGAAAGATGGCAACATGGAGCTGAGTTTGATGGAGCCCTGTCAGGTTAGAAGCTGAGAAGGTCCTCATCACTGGCCTAAAGAAACACAAACTATTTGTCAGGGCTGAAATGAAACCAGTACTGCAAAACTAAACTGAACATTCCATAAACACACAGAACACACATACTTAATGACATACTTAATGGCAGAGGCATCCACATTCTGGCTCTATGTCTTCGCGTCTCCTTTGCTCACACCTTACTGTACGACTACATGCTGGACCAATAAAACACACTCCCCTCCCCGCAACAAGCAAGCAAACAAAAAAAAATCCATGCATTCACCAGGACTGAAGGATTGCTGCTAGCATTAAACTTAAATTGTTCTCTAGAAAAATCATGACTTCTTTTTTAAAGTACGATGTCTTGATTGTTTGCTGCTTTTTTTTTTTTTTAAACTTTCAGAGCTTATGATAGAAGAAAAAAGAAGTTTCAATCAGAAGCACCTGCTACCTATTTTTTTTTAAATAAAATTTGAGTGTCTGAGGATCTTCGCATGATACTAAAGCCTAAAGCCTTCTGGAAAATTTCATATATGATTCATAATGGATGGCTACCTTGGCTTGGAACAAGTTACACTTCAGTGCTAAGAGAGGCTTTAGCACAGGAGGATCCGGGTGCTGCAGAACACACCACCAAACAGACAGTTCTCCCGGCAAGGAGCTTGCGGTCTGAGCACATGAAAAGGAAAGCACTAAAGAGAACC
>NW_009620308.1:0-17922 GCF_000690535.1 Cariama cristata
CCACGCGCTGGCAGAGCACCAGATGGCCAACTCGGCATCACGGGGAGATGGCAACGGTGCTCGGGGGGCACCAGCGCTTGTGCAAGGCTGCCTCTTCCTGAGTTTCCTTGGTAAATCTGTTCTTTGGGACAACATCAACACATGGGCTTGAGAATGACAGCTGATGGTTTGCAGAGCCAGCTCAGGACTGCGTTAACTGTTGCTGTTTCAGAGTGTCACGGCGAGCTGGTCTGAGTTTAGGAAATATGTGACGTAGCAGGAGGATGATATTTTACGGTTTGTTAGCAGACTTGTTCTCTCAAGGATCATATGTATTGTTTCTGCTGGCCAGAAGTTTCAACGCTTGAGGTGAAATCCTTTCACTAATAAAGGCAGAGGGAACATTGCCCTCGACCTCATCTCCTTAAACCCATACCACTCCTGATTTTTCAAAGCATCAAGTGGCCAGCATACTCCCTCCTTCACGATGTGGGACAGCACTGTAGAAAATTAATTTACTCACCAGATGCAGACTCGGGAGGCCAGTTGTAGGCTGCTTGACTGAAAAGCCCTGACCGTAGGCTCTGTACTCACGTCTGTCCCGAGTTTCCATTTGCCTTTGGACATTATTTGTACATTATTTGGAGGTTTAGATTGGATATTAGGAAAAATTTCTTCACCAAAAGGGTTGTCAAGCCCTGGAACAGGCTGCCCAGGGAAGTGGTGGAGTCCCCATCCCTGGAGGTATTCAAAAGACATGTAGATGTGGTGCTTAGGGACATGGTTTAGTGGGGGACTTGGCAGTGTTGGGTTTACGGTTGGACTCGATGACCTTAAAGGTCTTTTCCAACCTGAAAGATCCTATCATTATTTGACTGGGTGCCTGGCATCCTTGTTTCACAGGGAACTCTACCAGCTTGCCCTTCTCCCTAGCGCTGCTACATGGGAGGAGCAGACGATCTGAACGGTATGTGCTTACTTAAACTTGACCTGGCTGGTGATGCTCACACAAATTCAGGGCAGGGAGATAAGTGTGGCTACACCAGAGAGAGGAGCGTGCGCTCCGGGAAGGAGCGAGTGCCGGGGGTCCTTCGGAGATGAGGACTGGACACGTCTCAGGGGGGTCTGGGCCAGCACTACCCCAGCTCTCACCTTGGCACCCTGGCACGGCGAGCACCAGCACACCATGCTGATGTTTATAAATCCTCCAGGAAAACGTAAGCTTTCCACAGGCAAACTGTAAGCAAAGAAGTGGGTTAAGTCCAGGAGCATAAATACAGGCATTGACCTGCACAGATTGAGTTTATGAGATTTACCCTGAAGGAAAAGAGAAGGCAAAGGAATAGAGAGGCGAGCTTGCTCTACTGCTGTCTGGGGAAGGTGTCACAGGATGACCCAAGAGTTTGGGGAGGTGATGCTCAACTCTGCCAGCAACACGCTGGTCAAGGACAATGACTGGATTTGGGGGCTGGATTACAGGCTCAAAGACCTGCCCCTTCACCAAGACGGGCATGCCAAGGTCCACATCCCCTCCTTGATCACCAATCAGCTGACGGAAGTATTTTTTTCTACATAAGAAACCAGTAAATTCTAGCGGCTTCCCACCTTTCACCCATGTGAACGGGGTGGGAGTCGCACCCCATGGGCCGTGATCAGCCCAGTATCTCGTCGGCGGCGAGGCCGAGCTTGGAGCCACTCGATTTCACATGCGTGGGACACTTAGTGAATGATGTTTCTGTAACTAAGTGTTACGAAAAACATTCGAAACAATTTGTCAGGGTCTTGCGCCACTTGTATAATAGAGGAAATTAATCCCAGGTGCCTCCCCAGCCGCTGGCAGGAGTATTACACCAGAGATGAATTTGGCTTCGTACCTTTAATTTTACTGTGCAGTCGCTGAGAAGAAGCATTGCTTTTGATTTCAAGGATGTCACATACTGTGACCAAGTTTAACAGGTTCTTCAGTATTCTTCCTCCTAAAGTAAAGGAGTCATTTCTTATAACCACGCTTTGAATGAATGTCTTGGGCTCACGCTCTGAAAGCGATGCAATTGAATCATCTCGTCGGTTCATTTTGAGGGGTGAAGCTGACGCTCCCCTCCTCTACCCAGAAAATTAATCTCTCTGAGAGCATCTCTCAGGCTCTTCAACGCAGCAGAGAGCGATTTTTGTTTTATAAATGATCTCCCGAGCTTGCAGTAGTTGGCTTCTTTCTCTAAACTTCTTCAATATTTTGGTGGTGTGAGGGAGCTCCTGTGCTCACCCTCCAGCCCAGTGAGGAGATTGGCGGCTGATCTTAGAAATTTTAATTTTTTATTTTTTTTTTTAAACCAGTTCGGCTCTGTTTTGCCAGAGTGACAAGAAAAAAATTATCCAATGTGATATTTGCCAATTGATCTAGGATTAAATGTCAAAATTCACTTTAGCTCAGTTTCATTGCTGCAATTTTTTCTGTTTCCAAGCCTCTGCTTTTGCTTTCACCCAATATATCGCTGGGCATTTCATAGCAGGGTGGGAATTTCCCAAGGTAGCCTCTAATCTGAAGTTAGGTACACGTAGTACACTTCAAAAACGTTTTTGCACATATTCCCACACATCAACACACACTGCACCCCTACTTGACAACACAAAATATTATCGCCTTAAGAATCAAGGCTAAAATTATATCCCAGCTTCCACCTGCTAAATATATTATACTTTCCTAGTGACAGAAAGTTACCTTCTTAAAAACAAAAATGTTAATGAACCTGGACATTATCAGTGGTTTCTAGCTATTTCAGCCTGACCTGAGATGACTCCTGCTTCTTCAGACGGTTTATCGTCATCCTTGCAGGGCTAATGGAGTGAGGGAGAGGAGGGGTTTGACACGAGCCTGACATTAGGCGTTTGTAATGGCATCGCTAAAGCATTTGAGAGTCTGAAGCTTTGAACATGAAGAGGAACTCTGACTCCCCGGGCTTTTGGCAGCCTTCCTCCAGGGTCTCTGCTGCCTGTGGAAATGCTGGTCGGTGTTATTAGCTGAGCCGGACAAATAATGGATTTTCATTTCAATGGCAGAACTAAAGACTCCAGCAATGGCAGGGAGGGTGCGGGGAATTATCACGTGTTAAACCCGAAAACGTCCTCTCTCTGAAACAAAACTTTCAGCTGAGAGTCAGGTTACTTCCTGCCCTCGATATCTTAAGATAATTACATTAGTCAGGAAACAGAGGCCTTCTTTCAAAGTGAAAACTGAAAATGTCTCATTTTTGAAAAGGCTGAAATAAGATATTTTGAATATTTTCAATCCGTTCCGCCCTTCTTTCTCTTGCAAAAAGAAGTTGCAAAATTAGTACAAATCACAAATTGTTTAACCCTGATAAATTCAGTTTTCACCAAACGATACTTCCCTCCCATCAACATCCAAGGTCGAGCCACGTCTGCTTCAGGCCCAGCTGCAGAGACCTTGGTTCTCAGCTCTGGACACCCTGGTAAAATACACCCAGCCACAACCCACACTCTTCCTCCTTTTAATCTCTGCCTCATTTCTTCCTCCCCTATCCACTGTCACTGCCCCGATGCCCTTTCTGTCCCGACAGTCTCTCAGTGCCCTTTTCTGCATCATGCCTTTTCCTCCTGCCTCCTTCTCCTTGGTCTTCTGGGCTTGACTTTCACCTTGGCCAGCTTCTCTCCACTCCCTGGCTATACAAGACCTCCTCCCCAAACAAAAGCAGCAAGTAGCGCAAGACTTGGTAAAGTTGCTTTTTCTTAGTTTCCTAAGTTCTGCAGGCTTATTAGGACACTTGTACAACATGGATGTTGTACAGCTTCCTCCCTGCTAGGTTTTTGCTTTGACTCTTAATAAACTTCATCCCAGATTCTGCAATTTTACCACTATTTTCCTCTACACAGCTAAAAAGGCCAGAAACCTACTCCCTGAGCAAGGCAAACAACATGAAATCACCATGGGCTATGCAGGCTGAGCCACTCAGCGCATGCTCCAGATCAAACAAAAATACAACTTTCAAAAAGCCAAACCCCACCACTCCACAGCTCATGTTCTGACTGCTTCAACTTCCAGAAGAGTTTGCTCCGAGATACAGCATAGGAAGTATCCAGAGATATGTCTTCTGGGGGAAGTTAGACTGTGGATGATGAAAATCAGACTTTTAGAGGGAAGTCAAGTTAAATTTAAATGAGCAGTGGTTCCCATTCACCAGCACGCGTGTGCTCATTGGCACAGAGGCATGGACCCAAACTGGGTCTATACTGAGGATCTAAAACATCCAGTTGCTCCTTGTCCCATGGCTGCTGGAGGACTTTGTATGTGAATGCAGCAGGGAAAAGAAGAATTTACCCCATCCTGGTATTCCAGGAGGAATTTCAGGGATTCCCACATTACACTGACACACCAGCCTCTCACCATCCCAGTGGGCAGGAGAACAAGGCTCCTGGGGGTTTGCCGGAGGGAGAAGTGCCCCGGGAGCACAGGCTGTGCCGGTCGCTGCTCACTCTCGGCATCCAAAGAGTCTTTGGAGAAAGTAAGATTTTTCCCACATAGGATCAGCTGAATAAAATGCCAGTGAAACACAATACTTCGTTATGGTCACGAGCTGGGGAGAGGGATTCTCTACAAAATAAGTTTTAATGGTTAATTATTGTTTTTAAAGCAGATAAAATAGTTTCTGCAAGTTAAATACAAAGCAAAAACAACAAAAAAAAGAGGTGTTTTTTTTTTTTTCCTGTGGATGCATTACAGCCTTCCCTGAGCCCCCCAGTTGGCTGGGCTGTCATGTCGCATCCCAGGCCACGGCAAACGAAGCACCGTGATGCAGAGCAGAGCCCACATCTCCTGGAAATTCGTGTTTTCCCCTGAAAGGGGAGAGTCTCGAGATTTCAAACAAACCTTTGCCAGCTGACTATGCAACTAAAGAAAACACTGATGTAATTCAATGAACAATGAGGAACCCAAACTTAGCACAATGATCATTCTGGCTTTGTTTTCGATTTCAGCAGCTCTGCACAACGTTGATTACATTCACAGGGGCCACGTTTGCAGAAACCAAGGTCTGCAATGGAACGCGTTCTTTGCTTGCATTAAGACTACACCCATGCTCCACGTGAATGCAGGCACAAGCAGACTTTAACACGGCGAAACCCACTTGCACAGCACAATTCAATCACGTTTGAGTGCGTGCGACAACTCTGCTTATTCCCCTTGCCCCTTTCTTCACAAACGAAGCCCCAAACGATGTCCAAGAGTGTTTGGTTTGAAGGCAGTGCTGCGCTGCCTGAGGTCTGTGGGAGCTGGAAGCCACGGAGAAGCCTGCTCCATCCGCTGCTGGAGAATGAAATTATAGTAGTGAAATCATTTCGTGGCCTGGGTTTCCAGAGCACCCACTTCATCCAGCTCTGGGCTTCACCCAGTCTGGCTAACAACATGCATTTCAGTATTTCTGCAAGCAGCACCCTTCAGGATAAAGATCCTTGCGTTCCTCCAAGGCGGGGAGCGAGCAGCTCCAGGCATCGCTGTGGCATTCGTAGGTGTAAACTGCTTTGGTTCAACGCTGTGGAGTGTGGCTGCAAACAGCGGCCACTAAACCCATGCTAAAAACAAGTAAACAAAGAAAATCCAGCAAACTCAGTCTTCTCTGAGTCTTTGAATTTAGTACACATATAGGTTGTGTTGGGTTTTTTTTCCTGCAAGGAAATGTTTATCCCTCAGATTTTAAATGGGGGCTAAAATAAGCTGATAGCATATCTTTGAATAACAATGTGATCCCGGTGTGAATTTCTTTTCCCTGGCTGGTAAAACAGGGCTCCCAGTCTGGCCAGCTATTAAGTGTGCTATTTCAGGTGCTTGTATCAGTACCAGCCTTTAGACATATGGAAGACATGGCAAAAGAGGATGTGACAATGATGGGAAAAAAATCTATAAATTATTTTTTAATATTCAATTCCAGTGAGATTTTTTTTTTCCTCCCCTTGGTAATCTTTCCCTGTCTTTCAGCTGAAAAGTGAGATTTTTTTTTTTTCCTCCCCTTGGTCATCTTTCCCTGTCTTTCAGCTGAATGCAAGTTTCTGAGATCGCTGGGAGAAGCAAAGACACACTCATACTGTGGGCTCCTAGCCAGTGTCATGGGCTAGAAGAAGATTGCCTTGTAGAGCTAGATAATTTTGAGATGGGAAACGAAGGGCAGGAACAAACAGGTGGTCTCACCTGAGCAGGGAGGTTGCCAGTGGAGCCCCACGGGGATGTGGGCTGGGACTGTGGAGCTCAGCGTGCTCATCAGCGACCTGGAAAGGAGAGCAATTAACACAATGAAGAGGTTTGCAGATAACACAAAGTATCCACACGTTTTCTTAGGCCTGCTTTGCTGCTGGAGGAAAGGTGTTGTGGAACAGCCACCCAAATCACTGGGCAAGGTGCAACGGCAGGGGGAATTCAGTGGCAAGAAATGCAATTTACTGCAAATGAGAGCAGCAACACCAGCCTCACGTTAGAGGTGCGGCTGTCCGCGTCATGTAGGCTGCTCAGGAAAGGTCTCAAAAATGTAAGGAGAATGCCAGCGATCGTCAGATGAGACACCGAACAAATCATTTTGCTACTGTATAAATTCCTACTATACCATCTTCTTAAATATTGCAAGCAGTCCTAATGTTCCCCTTTTGGAAAGGATATTGAAGAACTGGAAAATTTATAAAGACAGGTTTAAAACATCAGAGTTGTGAGCTGCTTCCACAGGAGCAGCTACTAATAAGATAGGTAAACGCATAAGAATTTTAGCTTGGAGAAGAGACCATCGAGGGAGTTTTGATACAGGCTCCTAAAACCATGAGCAACTCGGAGAAAAATGCTCAGGAATAAACATTTATTATCTCTTGTAATGGAAAAAGCAGTGAGACCCATATTAAATTACCCCAAAATTGTCCACCCTATAGGAAATTAAATCATGGAACTCATTGCCATAGGGTACTATAGGACCAAACATACAGGTGGGTTTAAAAGGGACAAGTTCTTGAAAGCAATCGGTTGTGATGACCTGAATATAGCATCAGGAACTCTCTACATTTGTATTTTCCTAAATCTGAGGTGACACCCCGAGGAAGTATCATTCAATACAGGCTTTGTCTCTTTTACACTTTCCTTAAGCAGTCATTGTTGGAGATAAGATATTAGGCTACATGGATATTTAGGAAACATTTACGGCTTTAAAATCACAGAACTGATAGGATGAATTTTGCTGATATGGGCCCTGACTTCTGAAAGTGAATATTAGATGATCAACTTTCAGCAAGTTCTGGCTTCAATCTGAGAAGAAAACAGGAGGCAAGTGTTGAATGTGGGAAAGTGCTCTAAGAACTACAAATTTTATGGTTATTGATGAATGTGGTAGTTGCTTGTCAATAACATATTTGAGGAATATTTGCATTAGCCTACCGATAGAGCTGACTCAATAACATAAAAAATATTTATGCTCTGATTTATTCACTAACTAGCAACAAGATCACAAAGCAACATTCCAACCACGGGGATCAGGCAAAGCCCCAAGATCAGCGTTTCCCCTACACAATCCACTTTTGCAAATACAGGGCCAAAGGTCCCTCCTGCGCAGGAGTTTGTCTGTATCGGTTTAGCTAGGAGCAGAGTTTGCATTACTTTGCAAAGCCATGCCTTCTCGCCTCTCATTTTACTGAGGGTCTCCAAAGTGGGAGTCTTGGCCAAGGACAAAGATTGACAGATTTTTACCAAGGTTCAGGTTATATCTTGACTTGAGCATCACTATTGCGAGAAGCCTGTCCTCTCTACATCAGCATATTTGGTACATTTGTTTGTTTTAATATATCGATGCTATCTTAATTAAAAACCTGCAAACAAGATCATTCCCCTTTATTTAATGAGTGACAACTTAAACATTTGTGTTGAAAGTGTTGAAGCAGGCATGGCCCAAGGTGTAAATTCTTTGTTCAGAGCTGCGCAGCACTGACTCAGTGTTAATCCTGCCGTGCTCTCTTGAGCGGTAACTGTTTGCCTTCTCAAGGAAGTGCTTGGAAAGCTCAGGCAAGGCAAGACCTCAGAAAGTTAAACCATTAATAAATCTACAGGTAATTTCCTGACTGGGGAGGAAAATAAAAAAAGAGATCCTCAAAAAAAAAAAATAATGACATCTAAATTATTGGAGGAAAATAAAATAGAGATCCTCAAAAAAAAAAAAAATAATGACATCTAAATTATACCTCTGGTATTAAGAGCAGTTCAAGTGTTGCTTACAGTCTTTGAGTCACAGAATAAACGGAGTAAACCAGAAGCCGCGCGAACCTCGCCGGTTTTGCATTTACAGAGCTGCGGATCTGAGATGAGACTTAAGCTGGGCATGTGGAGAGATGCAGAAATCTTTAGATTTGCATATACAATATTGAGATCATGAGAATGTCACATTTAAATGCAAAACTCACGTGTCTCATGAATAAATCATGAATGGTGGCAAGACTGATTTATTCTTTTTTTTTTCCCTCCCTCCAATTGTCATCTCCCCCTCTCCCCACCCGCCGAAGAGACACTGATCTGCAAAGCAGACAATTCCTCCTTCCCTTCCCGAGGAAACGCATTGATAGATGAGACTCGATAAGAAGCTGAAAGCTCTTCCAAAACAAAAACATGTGCGTGTGTTTCTTGTTTATACTTGGCTAGGAAGTAAAGAAGCATCATTTCCTCTCTCTTTTTTTTTTTTCCTTCTTTCTCAAGAGATACCTTAGTACCATGGCAACAGCCTTCAACCCTTTTCTTGTATGACACAACCAGATTTGGAAAAGGTTAGCTGTGTGTTGTAATCAAATCCAGGCAGGTCAATCATGTAAAGAGATGACTTCCCATGCGCCGTGGAATAATGAATGAATAGATCACATAGGTCTTCTTTCCTACCCCTCCTTCTCCCCTCACCATTTGAAGTGCCAGGGTATTAGCATTTTGTCTCTGGTGAATAAAATTGAAGTGAACAATTTCCAAAGGTTACTAGAAAATATAGAGCATTGCAGAAATGGAGAACTGGTGGTTGTAACGTCTAGGAACAAAAAAAAAGTCTCTAATGTGGACATGCACCTCATTGTGCCATTGATGAGTAAAACAAATGTGCAAAACAACAACAAATAAAACATGTCAATGCTGTGAAACATGCCCTCTCTCACAAACTAAACAGGTCCTACTTCCTCTTGCTGCATGTGTAGCATATTCAGGCTTAAGATATCACTGCCAATTTCATGCTTTGCAAACAGCGATTCAGATCTCATTAACACCAGGCTGGGATTGGGTTTGGTTTTTTTGATGATACTTTCTGAAAAAAAAAAAAAAGGAAGAATCAGGCATTTAGGATTCATCCAAATGTTGGGAATGTGTTGATTCTGACAAAATTTGCTTGAGAAAAGATGTCTCTGGCCAGGATGACATTTCGGATCAAAGCCAGGAACATACTGCACAAACTATCTTGGATAAAGACAGGCACTTGAATAGGGGACACAGGAGCTCCTCATGGACACTTCTCCCCCTATCTCCACATGGTAAATACAAAGCCTTCATTGACTTGGCAACATTAAGCTTCATTTTCCATACCAAAGGCTCAAAGTCCTGACTACTGACATTCAACCCCCATTGACGTACCTCTATTGAATACTAAGTTTTATGGGAAAAGCTGCACCCGGAGGTCCTACGCCAGCAGAGACAGCCAGCAGCCCCAGTCAATCACGCAGCTGCTCTGTGCATCACTTGGGTTCAAGTTCCTGGCCAGCTGGTCAGAAACATACTTGACCTAAGGCGTCTCATAACTTGTAAGTGAATATATGCTTTTTCTGGGGTCTGAGGGTTAGTCTCTACCTTCCTCAGTGTTAATAAACCCAAAACTGCTCATAAAGCCCTCTTACTTGTCCCATTGCAGGAATATTTTGGGGAAGTCGGAAGGTTTTGTGGGTCAGGGATGTTCCTCACTGAGGTATACAATATTCTTACTGCCCAGTATTCATTGGAGCAACATAGGACTTTGCAAGCTTTCTTCACACCTGGTACTTGTCACAGCCGTACTTTGATTTAAAAAGAAGAGCTTTCAGCCTGAGTATTAGTTTCCAGGACTCTGCTGCTTCTATCTGCAACGTGGTATTGCTAACACGCTGCAGTTTGTAGCTGGAGACTGTTGGATGGAAGTGTTTCCATGGTGGTAGCCATGAATGCTGCAGCAAGCGGGCAGGATCCTACGTGGTACTGATGGGCAGGCAGTGGTTTGGCATAGTCCTGCTGCGATCTGAGTAGGGCCAAGGAGGACTCCAGCTGCTGCTGTGGCTGTCTCTATTGAGCAAGAAACAAGCAACCCAAAGGCAGTGGGTTTGTCCACTGGCTATTTGAAGATACTAATTCCAGATTAGTGCCCAGCAGGGAATGGAGAGGTAGGGTGAGGGAAAGGTGAACCCCCAGAACATCCCCTGAACCACCCCTCCCTCCTTGGGTTAATGCTCCCCCAGTGATACTAAAGATGCAGTGAACTCAGTATTTCACATTAACCCATGCCTCCTGTTCCATATGCACAGCTCATAATTGGGATGATGGTGGGGTGTGTGTACACACTCATGGATGCTTTGTTTCACCCCAGAAATGAACTAAACCAGATAGAGCAGAAAGAGCAGACTTCCCTCCCTCCGGCTCCCTTCAAAACACACATATTTAACTGAATCTGTGTTATGCACATACACTTTTCTATGATTTTGATTCAGGAATCTCTACCTGGTGATGCTGACCCAGCTATTAACGTTAGTGAAACTATTCCGGTTCATATCCACCAAAAAAAGTACACTGGATCAGCTCATTCCATTAGACCAGTTTCTGCCAAACCCTTGGACAGACCTTCTCAGATCATAACTGTAAGCTTACACATCTATTACTCCAATGCAAATTGCACTGGAAGACTGTTGAATTTGCAAAGACAAGTGTTCAGGGCCACTCATGCATCCTCATTCAATCTTCCTGTGAGTGTCTGAAAGTCTGAACACTAGCTTTTAAAACAGGGAAACTTTAAGCATCTTTAAGTAGTCTTACAATAAAAAACAGCTAGCAATCTTCAACCTAAGTTCACATACAGCTTTCTCACCTACTGGAAGTTTCCAAGACCTAGTTTTGATCGAATTTTAATTATAAAGGTGGTTTTGATCTCTGGATATTAGCTACTACAGAAAGACAATACTTAAAAGTGGAAACTTAGAATGAAGAAGGAAGCTTAGAAAAGTCTGAGCTACTATTTCAGGAGAAGGCCTTATAGCTAATATGCTTTGTTCAATCTGCAGTAGGAAAATATCTATAAAAATGGCAATATTAACCAATGCTTGAAATTGAAATTCATCATTTTATTTTGAAACAGCTTATCTTTCAGCACTGGATCCCAGTTCTGTGTCAGAAAAAATTTTTATCGTTTCCCCTCAGCGAAGGATAAGAATGGAGAGCATAAGAGGGATTAGGATGAAACCATTGCAGGCTTGATAATGGCAGAGAGGTTTTTAGAGATTGACTTTGAAGTGAAAAATTAAGCAAACCTTTAGAAAAAGATTTCTTCTTAATCAGAAATAGCATATTTATAAGAGACATCAAATGTAAACAACAGAAATAGCTAAATTCCAGACCGAATGAATGTCATCTGTCTCCAATAACCTGGAAGTTGAGTACATTTTCTTAATTTACATCCTGAAATTAATGGAGGCAAAGTAGAATTTCTTGCTACTGAGCAGAGCTGGGCAGTAGATGATCTAGTACCCATGCTCCTGTCCTGTCCCATCACTGTACCATCTCTAGCAGCCAGCTGCAGCTTCTCCCAAGCATCCTTTCCAAAGAGGTTACTGAGGGAAAAATCTGATTTTAGTCCAATTGCCACATGGGGCCCTGAGTATCACCCAAAGCCAGGCCACAGGATGAAGAGTTTTCCACCACCAAGCAATACTTCAAAGTTGCTTGGTGTCAGGTGGGCACTGTAATTACATGGGGCTGAAGTCACATCAGTTAACACAGTATGGACAGAGGGTGGAAGCCATTTGGCCAGCCAGGCTGACAGGTCCACAAACCAAGCTGTAGGGCTTGGCTGGAGAACCAGCCAGCCTCAGCAGGTACTGCTTTTCTGAATATTTTTTAAAAATCTTATGACCTGACAGCTCAATCACATGGAATTCTTTTTAGCATCTAATTAGATGCCCCAAAGTCCTTAATCAGAACTTTTTCAGCTCTTAAATTACCTGCAAACAGTCCTAATTCTTCAGTATTAGTCTATTGTGTGACTAATAGTAGTAGCAGAAAGAGTTTTGCATACTGGCTCAGGGAATCTTTCCAATCCAGACACTTCAGGGAATAAATATTCCTGGTATTCTTCAGAGACCTCTTCCCTTCCACAAGGTTTGACTTTCTATACTAGATAAACTGTCCCCTCAGCTCTCCACTCCCACAGTTACTGTTCTATCCCCTCTCCTTTTTTTTTAAACTATATATGCTAGCCTGATTTTCCTTTCTCCATACTAGGCATCATCATCTGACCTTGAATCCAGAAGACATAAAATAGTCCCAGAACAACAGAAAGTCAATAGCTTGCACCTACCTGGTATCCAAGAAAAAGAACCACACACATCTAACAAAGCTGGAAAATTCTTCCCTTCACCACTGTGTATTTTTTTCCCTCACTTTCTTTTAGAGGATAGAACCCTTTCAAAACACCTTATCCCACCATACAGGCTCTATACCACAACTCTCATTTGCAGAATCTCCCCAGCACTCACAACTTCACCCAGGGCTGGTGACCCATGGCTCTTAAATAGCAGCCTGGTGCTCCCCAGCAGCAGGTGAGCCAGGGCTCACAGGTGAAAGTTTTGAGTAATACAGTGATAAAAGCTACTAAAAAGCCCTTCTTGCTGTTTGCTTCCCATTCTTTTCTGTGCTTAATCATCTGTTACCTTTTCACTTCAGTTGGGTGCTTTTAGGAACTACTCTATGTGATGAGCAGTTTAGTCCCTTGTACCTAATTAAAAAGATTTTGTCATTTCAGCCATATTGCTGTCTCCTTTTATCCCCACTTAGCACCAACAGTTGTTCCCTTTGGCTGGAGGGAGTAGTACTGGGCATAGGCAACATCAAAGTCAGTACGCATAGGAAAGCAGTTAAACACACTTAATTTTAAGGTTGTGTTTAAATCACACTGATTTCAAGAAACTCTATCATGAAAATTAGGTTCCATATAGGATTGTTATCTTGAATATGAGATCTAATAGGTATGATATGGGAGAAGCTGATCCTTTGTTTCTAGCAATATTCTAAGAATAAACATCACCGGTGTTTAAATACCAGATACTTCTTGATTGATCTGGCCATGGTCTTAGGAGTCCTCTCCTGTTGCAGTTTGGCCTTTCCCATAGCTGAAGCTAGTTTTAATTTATTTTCCTGAAATTCAACATACCAAATCTCTATTTAGCTTTAGAAGTAATTATTATGTCAAACCATAAGGTATTTTGAGACCTACTAACAGATGCTCTGCTGTTATTTCATATCCACCTACGGCACTGAAGCCTCTTAGGCATTAATGAGTACCGTCTCTGAAGGGGACTCACAAGCAGCCATGTGGGAAGGAAACAATTTCCTAGGCTTGATCTCTCAATAAATGCAAAAATCACCCCTGATATCTACTCCTCCCTTTGGGTTGGCTTCATTCCCCTCTCATTTCCAAAGGATCACTACATCAAAGATGTAAGAGAAGATCCAGACTAGAAGTACTCGTTTCAAATTCAAGTCTAGGACAAATAAGCAGGATTTCCAGCAAAGTTAATGACAGCAGCGACCACAGTCACCAAAGATGCCACTGAGCCTCACGCTCCAGTGAGCTCCAAGTCTTTTTGTATCCACTGCAATGGGGTGGATGGAGATATTTATGTGACTGTGTTTGTGTTCTTCTCCAGTTCTTGGATTTGTTTAGCAAACTCTGGTTTTCCCATGGTTCCTCCGGCCAAAGATATCCACTGATTGCAAGGTGCCCTTGAGGGACCAGCACTGAAGTCACGACTTGTGGGCACTGGAGGGTTAGACCATCTTTACTCAGAGCTGAGATCATAAAATGGTGTCATTCCCTCCTGTGCAAGTCTCTGCAGTCACTGGCAAGGAATTTGGGTCCCTTCTCCGGCATACAACAACTGCATTCTAATTGAATTAAACTATGTCAAACTAATCCAGCCATCATATAATCACACTCCAGTCCTACCCTGAAATAGCTCACGGAGTGATTTACAACTCATGCTCCCAAGTAGAAAGGACAAAAATTAATTTCTCCCTCATTTACAGGCTGAAAAGTTTTGATACTTGAATTTTTCAGAAGTGGTTTTCTATATTCAAAAATTGCTGACAATGAAGAGTCAGGTGAAGAGTGGGACATGGAAATTTGCACTGATCACAGACCCTCTTAACCTCCTTCAACACTTTTTACTTCCTAATGCTCTGAGAAGGTCACAGCTCAAGCTTATTTTTTCCTTTCATTTGCACTTTTTACATTGATCTTTTTAATTTTCCTTGTGTCTGTGATCACAGAGTGATGCTTTGCTGCGCTCTTGCAAATGCAGATCATTTCGCCTAAAGGCCACATGGCCAGCGCTAATTTATTTGGGAGCAGAGGGGAAGAAGAAGACAGAGGAAGCATTCTTGTTTGCTCATGTCTCTCCTGATCGTTTTTAAAGCCTCTGCTGGATCCTCTGTGATGTGCCACATTTCCCATCTCTGCTGAAGGATGCAGAATTGTGCCCTTTACAAGTAAATCCTCTGACCCCAACTTCCCACCTGCCCATGATGATCTCACTCCTTCGGAGCACAGCACTCACGCGTTTCACCTGCCCGATCTGTAATCTAGCAGCCAGCTCCTCTTGGTAAACAGGGTCACGGAGCAGGAGAGGGGCCAGGATGCTTCTGACCTGATTTCGGTGAGTCCCCTTTCCCCGATGCTACCTAAACCCTGAGTGTGGTGCTCCCTGCACTCACTTGGCCGAGAGGTCTGAGAAGCAGCTGCGGTAAATCCTGGAGGAACATGGGGCCAGCTCCCCCAGTTTCTAAGCAATTGCATCATGGATGTCAGGTAGGACTGGGAACTGTTACATTTACATGCAAATCCTGTTTCCTATCAATTTAAAACCTCACCTCTGGGTTTCATTTCCATGTGTGCACTTACGAGAGAAGCTCATTCCAGAAGTAACTAAATCCCTGTGCACTAAACATTGCCCGGTGGATGGGGCTGACCTAAAATCACACCCAAAGCAAAGCAGGGCCACTCTGCTCATCTCCCTTGAGTCTCTCCTTACCAGTGAATGATTGTCATCCTGAGGGGTTCACCAACACCGTGGTATGAGAGAGCGCTGGGGAGGTACCAGAGGGCTTTTTGGATGACCTTACCATGAGGGAGATCTCACCCACCTCTACAAGGAGGTGCTATGGCACCCTGAGACCCTCGGCCCCTCTGCTGTGGCTGAGCGGAGGGGATCTCTGCTGCCCTCGAGACTCCTTACCATCACTGCTGGGTCACCCTCCTCAGCCCCGACCACCAAAGCAGCTCTGTCAGACATTTTGGTTCGATGGGGCTGATAAGGCAAACGACATCAGGATACGTTATTCTTCCAGTTGGAGAAAGTGCCCGGATTCGACCCCCTCCTGCATGCCTGTTTGCCCGCAGAAATCAGGCAATTGTGATTTAGCTCATTTTTAATGTAATTTCTGCTGAGGATTTCAATCTGATTATCCCAGAGCTTTGGCCAACTACTTCTAGCCTGGATCCTTGGCCGTCTTCTTTCATGAAAGGCTGCTTTTAGCTCTTTGGCCTAGTTTTAACCCTCAAAGATAATCTCTCTGCGGCACTTGGCAAGTTGCCAGCAGGATTAAAATCTGCTGGGGTTATTTACTCTCTTAATGAAATGCAATATACCCAAGTATATCAGCTCTAATTAACACCCCGTCCGCAACATCTCTCCTTAGCTCTGATAATTACGACAAAAAATCCACGCTCTCCCAGTCACCCCGGCCATTAGAGACGAAACGAATTTCAGTAGTTTTTCACTTTTGTTACTGCAAATAGAGCTCTTCCCCAACTTCATGCTGGCTCTTCCTTGTCTGAGCTGAATTGTTGCCAGGCGTTGTCTGACACTTTTTGATTTCATTTAGGTTTGGCTGAAATGGGATGTGGATGAAGACTGGAAACTCAGCACGTCTTTGGGCCACAAACTGCCGGGTGGCACGGGGATGGTAGGGCAGCAGCGGTCGGTCCTGCTGGTGGGAAGTCCCAGGGAAGAGCTCCTGAAGGGCAGCTGCTGTAATTTGGGAAGAAGGAAGCAGGGTTGCACCCGGGTATCAATCCTGTCTATCATAACATTTCCCTGGTGAAGTCCTCCAGGAAGTTTTGGTTTCATAGCCTCATTTCTAGATCTGCTTTTTTTGCAAGGCTATGCTCGTGCCTGGAGGAGCTCTGGTGGGAGCACAGCAGGCATTTCTCAGCCTCTCCGGGGACAGAAGCTGGGTCATCCCTCTCTGAGTGTGCTCTGTGCACACATCCACCAGCCTATGCTTTGAATACGACTGAGCCCATTGCACCCAGCCTGCAAATCCCTCCTGCCGAGGAAGACATCTGGCGAGGAAGCAGTGATAGCAGAATGGGGCACTACAGTCAGAAGAAAGGAAAGCCCTGTTATTTGAGGAAGAAAGCAGGTTTGAGGAAGAAAGCAGGTTTGAGGAAGTCTGGGTGATGTAGACATCAGGGCTAACTTTCATTTCCAATGCATCTTAGCAGTCCTTGCTGTGGATGAAACAAGTCTGAGACAGGGATCCTGGAAAAGGACTCCAAGGATGCTTTGACAAAGTCTGGAAAGCCTGTCTTAACTTTTCACTGTCACAGCTGCTGATGGAACACTAATATATTTGTAATTCGAAAGAGAATAACTCCAAATAAGCACTGCTGTCTCTCAGAAGCCCTCATCTGTGCGAGATTACGTCAAGGGCTCTTGAATTAAACAAATCTGAAGTTTCTAGGCCAAGCCATTTTTGAGATCTGACATGAAAAAGCATTAGGAGATGCTTCAAACACTCTGATTTACACTTATTTTCCCTAAGACCCATGTCTCAGAAATGGATTGTCTCATACACCTCAGGTTTTGCCAAAAACAGTCCTCCCCTGGCTATACACTACATCCGTGCCGTCCGAAGATGGGCCCAGCTTTTTTATATGACTCCAGCAGCAAGTCCAAACCCAGCCATTGGAAAGCTTGTTATTAGCTTCATCGCAGGGTATGGGGAGAATTGGGAGAGTCAATCTCTGTCAAAACCCTGGCCCTTTGCAGCCCTGCCTGTCCCCCCTCCAGAAACCCTGACTCCGCTGAGCCAGGACAGAGCGAGCATCTTCTCACTCGTTGGCTGCACCGCCAGCTTCTCCCCCAGCGTTCTGATAAATAATAACTGCATTGTGCATGCACTGAGGTTATCTCCTTGGTACCTCAACCCACTGCCATCAGATTAAATAAGGGATAAAATAGTTGTGTAAAGACATAGGGAGGAGTGCTCATCAGAAGAGGTCATGTCCTTAAGAGGCAGACACACATAAGTTGCAGGTAATAGAGAATAATACGTACATACACATGGGCAGCTTCTCCTTCTCTCTGCAATCCCTGAAGCCAAGGATGGGGTATAGATTCGAGCCAGGGCTGCATGCAGGTGGACGGAGAGCAGAATTCAACACGTGTCTCTAAGGTCTCCCCACCTCTGCCACACACAGGCAGAACTGGGCAAACTGCTCGTGCAAAACTTGTTTGATAACACTCAGCCTTGTTGTTGAAAAAAAACCCCCAGAGGTAATGGGCTAACGTCCATCTGACTTCATGCAGGGTCGTATCTCGGGTCGCAGAAGCAGCTCTCCATCCTGCCTGGTTGCAGCAGGCATT